>NW_015151179.1:142178-154240 GCF_000732505.1 Cyprinodon variegatus
TTTTTCAAAGACTCTGGTCCAAAGACTATAACTTCTGTTTTGTCTGCTTTCAGAAGGAGAGAGTTAAGAGTCATCCAGGTTTTTATGTTTTCGAGACATGCCTGTAATCTATGTAATGGGTTAGCTTCATTTGGATTTATAGACAGATATAGCTGGGTATCATCAACATAACAGTAGAAATTAATCCCATGCTGTCTAATAACTCTACCGATTGGGAGCATATATAAAGTAAAGAGAATTGGTCCTAGCACTAATCCCTGTGGTACTCAGGTGATATTCAGGATAATTGGAGTAATTTTGATTTTGGATTTTTATAAGAGCATTACATCTTCTTCCTTTCACTTGTATGTACAGTGTGTTCTACAGTGTTTTCGTGTACCAAAACATGTCCCAATGAGTAGCCTAATTTGTGAAGAATTACAGTTTTAATTTGCCACAACATAGATAGTAGATTTCTTGTACCATTTTGAATAAAAAACAAGGACTAAGAATTATGTCTCTGGAGTCTTTATTTTAAGCAGACCTCTAACTAATACTTCTGTTGTTGCTCTCTCTTTCTACTGCACCCTTTTGCCATTTTCTTCCTTCTCCTCTATACCTAATTTTCTCTTCAGGTATTTCTATGAATTGGAGGCCAGTACAGCAGGCGGCAGTGGTTTGAGTGAGATATATGCTGTAGATATGCCAGTCTCCTGCCCCACTGGAATCCTACCCCCCTTCAACATGACAGTTTTAGGCCCTCACTCCGTATCACTTACCTGGTCCCCTCCTGGTAAGTCACTATTTTCATAAAACACATGTAAATCAGTGAAAGGGGGTAAATATATTTTTCTCTCAGACTTTGTTTAGATTCAGGACATGAGTGTCTTCCCAATCGTCTTAGTTTTATAAATATTCTTTGTCATCATTTAATTAAAGCTATAAATTCCAAACTTGAAAAAAATAAAGTTATTTTATTATGTAAACATTCTAATAATGTATGTTTATGAGTTTCAGGAAATATAGAGTTTATTGAAAATTAAATAAGAGAAAATTTTCTCTGAAAAGAACAAAGACCTGAGTTGTTCACCTTCTGGCCTCTCAAGACCCAAACATTCACACTAGTATACAGGAACATGCACTGAGGGCTTAGTTTCATGCTTATGGGGCAGTGATTGTCTGCCCTAACCCATCTATCATTGACTATTACTCTCTCATTAGGCTGATTTCCCATCTCAGAACAGCTTAAACGGACCAACTATGAAGACACTCCACTTACCTGTGTGTATGTGTGTGTCCTCTTTCTGTATATTTGTGCCTGTGTTTATGTATGCGTGTGTGTACGTATGTGTGTATGTGAGTGCATTCACATCACTGTGAGATATTTCCATAGGCAGGCCTATTCTATCGTCATTATGGGTTGATTTTAAAGGTGAGGAAATATTGGCTGGGTTCTCACGCTTGGTTAACTCCTCGAGTCCAGAGTCTGGAGTATTTTGATCTTTTTTGTGCACGCATGTGTGTGTCTACACCTCCAGCAGTGTGTCCACCTGTGTGTATGTACATGCACCTGTCTCTGCGTCTTCATGTGCATGCACTGACTGATATACCACTGAATTATGGCTGTTCAAAATAATATTATCCATTCTTAAAGATCAGATCCCTTCTTACGTCATGTTTGTAGCTATCTTAAGATGTATCCATGTCTCAGAGAGACAGTGATACATGGGATTTGTCTATTTGTATCCCGCAATGTGTGAGAGCATTAGAAATTGATTCATGTTTATGGAGAAGACATGCTCAAGTCCACTAAGTGGCTTTAGACACTAGAATTTAAATATCATATTTATGATTAATACTTCTTTTAGTGCTGTTGTATGGATTTCTTTTTCTAAGGCAGTCTTTTTATATGACGAAAGAGCAGTGCTCCTTCCAAAAAGCCTTATAAGCTGAAGTCGCAGGTGTGTGTGCGTGTATGTTTTCCAGTGCTTGTGTGGATATCTGAGTTGGGGGTGAATAATTGAAGTCTTTCATTTGTCTGGTAATCAGTTCGTTCTCGAGATATCTAGAGTTCATGAATGTTGAATAACCCATCACAATACAGTTGGCCTGAATTATGGAAAAACCTCCTGTGAGAATATTAACAAAGTCACAGTGTGTGTGTGGGTGGGGGGGTGATGGGGGGGATTAGGGTGTGTGTGCTGCCTTTATACGTTTGCAAGCATTTGTCTGGGTTCAGGCCAGATTGTCTGCATTTTAAACCATAGAATGCTCTGCTTGATCAATGTATAATATCTATATGATAATGTGATGGCTTCAGGATATGTTCCTTTAAGGTTTTGGTTGACGTACTGAAGCAGAAATTAAACACTCTTAAAATTACCTAAACTTTGGTCCCTCTGCAGTAGTGCATCTGGTATTTAACTTTTTGTGATGTGAAGGTCTAACCTGTTGAAAACTGCTGAAACACATTCCTGAAGATAACTTTCAAATGTTAAGATGTTTTTACATCAATTAAATTCAAATTAAGTCCTGATTTATAAAACGAATGATTAAAAATTATTTTTAGAACAAATACATCAATCTACTGTCTAAAGGAACACAACATTTCCCATGGGGACCAGCGTGGTAAAATCCTTATCTCCGGGCCACCTGCAGCTGAATTGAACTACTTTTAGTTTCCAGTGAGTTTTTGAAAGACAAATTGCGAACATGCAATGAATCAAATTGTGGCGAAACAATGTCATATGATGATATTGAAAATAACGCACATTTAACTTTGGTTTTGTGCCGTATAAAATTAAATCAACAGGATGTAGTACCTCTCAATTTCACTTTCCAGACAGGAGATACATTTCTCACAGTGGACAAGCGTATTGGTAATGCTTGTCAGCAGAGTGTTCAGAAATGTCTAAGGCTACGTTCACATTGCAGACCTTAATGCTCAATTCCGATTTTTTTTAAAGTCCATTTTTTTTGCGTTGCTGTTCACATTTCCAAATATATGTGACTTGTATTTGATCTCCTGTGTGAAGTGCATTCATACAACACAACAGTCCTGCATGCGCAGTAGAGGACGCAATGATGTCACAAGCAAGAGTGCTCTGTGTTTTCAGAAGTAAACATGTATGGTAGTGCTGGAGCACATCTAGTGATCTTTCCAAACCTAAAAACTCAAACTTTTCATGATGGTTGGAAGGAAAGACTGCACTCTCCATTATCATCTGCTATGGTTGTTGTTTTTCTTCCGGCTCCTGCATAGCAAGATGCAGAATAGTGACCTTTGTTGAGTATTAATGATGTTCAGGTCAGATGAAGGCGATCTGGCCGTTTAGACATAGGTTGCATTTGAAAAGATCAGATTCGTATCGGATTTAGGACCAGTATCAATACTGTTTTGAGTATCGATACATTTGACAACTCTAATGTCTAGGATACGTTTGTGTGTGTCAGCTTTTGAAGCTCTAACTACAGTTGTACTCCATGCCGCAGTGCTTCACAGTCCCCTCAAGGCTGCTCTCTGTTGCTTGTGCACCCATCTTTTGGAAGGTATCAATGACTATCAGCTGGAAAATTGTCAAGTATGCATTCCTGACTTATATTTTTTATAAGTTTCAAAATAAAAAAATAACATTAAAAAAACAACTTTTATCTCAGTTATCCCCTGGAAGTTTACCTTATTTTAAAGGGCAATGAAATTCACACTGTGAAACATGCTTTTTGGATAGGAAATCAGCTATGAATACACATCTTAGTAAAAAAGTGTTGGAATGTCACTATGAGCTGCAGAAACCTAAGAAAAAAAATGTCATCTTCAAAAATGTAATTAGTCAATAAAAGCAAGCAATTGCCATCCCTAATTTCAATGCAGTTAATTTATATGGCGCAGATTCACAACACATATCACCTCAAGGTTCCTACCAGTCCCATTTGTTAAAACTTTTTAGCTAAGGCAACCCAGCAGATTGCATCTAGTCATGGTCTTTGCAGGATTTGCTCTTTCTGCATGAATATGTGGCAACAATAGACAGTCACTGGTGTTGGTGAAACTGTAGCAATCTCACGCAGAAAATGGTAGAAACTGGATCAACCCTTCTGATTGGTTGACGCTGTGCGAAAAGCTGAAAAAGTCCCACTTTCCAATGCTATTATTGGCCACTCTATAGGCGCTTAACACATGTCAAGTCAAAAAATATTTTATAGGAATGGCAGCAGGAAATCCCCAAAAGCCTCGCCGGCTTTAGAAAGCTTTCACTGGGGACTCCCAGCACTATCGCTCACAGCCAGGGGGTCTGTCCATCTGAACAAAAATATTTACAGTAAATAGGATCATAATCCTGATGGACTGACAGTACAGATGATAATTTGAGGTACAGTATACTCTCGCTCAAAACATGTTGAAATTTTTTTTTCCGAAGTCATCAAAGCAAATAATTCCAAGCCACTGTCTCGATTGCAACGAAAAGAACAGAGCAGTTCAACAACTGAGCATCCAGACCTGAGAGTGTCCCACTTATAAATTACGAAGCCTTCAAGTTGAGGTGTTGAAGCCCAGAATATACCGAATCTGATTTTGCATCAATCAAACAAAAAAATTGTGTCCAACGAGGTTGTGGTATTTAGCACTCATTAACAGCCAATTGGGATGTTCACACCTGACACGATTTTCTGCAAGAGGGCCTTAGTCGGACTATGCAGCAATTCAGCTGCAATTTCATTGATCCAACAGGAAGAGAGACTCAGTTACAAAAAACACATCTGCTTTGGGGTGAAATCCAAAACAAAATATTTTAAGCACACAGTGGGGTGTTCAAACCTTTATAGTCTTTGGCCCAGTGGGGCACCCATTGTCTGGAAGCTTATGAGTAGACTGTATTAAATAAAGATATTATCACATCTTTTCCTGTTGTTGAGAGCAGAAGGGTCATTTTGCTGATAAGACCAGTTTTGAAGAGGGATTCCTTTAGTTTCAGCTGGCTCACTCATATCAGCTGTTGAGACAACTGTCGAGATTTCCCATTCTGAGGGGAAGGGGGTATTTTTCTATAATTCTGGCTATTATGATTTGAATCATTGCCAAGACCTTACAATGAGTCATATACCTTGATACATTGGCCTTGCTCCTAAAACATGCCAGAAAGGACTGCTGGTGGGTTTATTATTAGTATTTTGTTTACTAGCTGAGTCTCCAAGTTAGCTGTTGTTCTGTTGAATCACGGGAGAGCTGAATCATCAGTGCCTATAACCTGTACATTCACTTTGCTGTACCCATTTGGGATCACAGTCACAGTTTTAATGTTGTTGTAGCATTAACCTTCCCCCTGTAGTCTGTGGATATTCATATCCATTGTGGGAGTTCAGGAGAATATCATTGTTTTACTAGTGATCTTTCAATGCTATGATGAGCTCTAAAACCAGACTGCAACTTTTCAAAAAGTTATTTAGGATGTAAGTCCTCACAAACTTTATTAGCAAGTATTTATCTAGAATGTTATAAAGATAGGAAGATCAGACATAGGTCTATGATCTATCAAGTCATTTCGTAAGTAAAGGTTTGATTAGAGCTACCTCAAAAGCCTGTAGTGCATATCCCTATATTAGGTAAAGATCAGTCTTAACTATAATGGAGGTGAAAATCAGAAGGAAAATCGTCTTAAATAACTTGGTTTGAATTTGATCAAACACAGAAGTTGGAGGCTTAGATAAAACTTATAATTTTGATAACTTAGACATCTCAACTAGATCAAAACAGACCAAACAGCAAAATTTTGTAGTTGCCCTCAATGCTACCTCACTATCTAAAGATGAACTAAATGAATTAATCATATTTGGAAATGTACCAACGTTCTTATATCTGTGAAGATTCGCAGTCATCCAGGGGGACCATAAGTGCAAGAATGCCATCGATCTATCAAGTCATTTTAGATGAATCTGGACACTTAATTTTTCAGAAAAATCCTCTTTAATACATTTTAGAAGACAAGACGTATAACCAAAAGCAGGGAAACAAGGGAATAAAATAAATGAACAAAATCAGAATCAACCATTGGCCAGGTTCAACAAATATACGCTCACATTTAATTGTTTGAGTGATTGATTGTATTTATTGATCTCACAGTGGAGAAAGTTACTCATTAAACCAGCTCAAGTCAAAGAAGAAGAATCTGCCAAAGGAAGAAAAAAGTGCATGGATATACACAGTATATACAGTGGGTCCACAAATAACAGCTTGCATCAGAGAAATACAGTCATTTAACAAAGAATATTAGACCACCCTTGTTTTCTAAAACTGTAGCTATCAAGTATTAACTCCTGTGTGTATCATGTGACAAAATAGACAGAAAACAATGAGAACCTAAAAGTACTTTTTGGCAGTACTATGCCATAGCTATTTATGTAAGAACCTAACCGACATTTTTCATAACAGTAGATAGTAAAATAAGTTTAAAATAAGGTCATTAGACAGAGCTAAACCCTTTACCACTGTGTAATGACCAAGACCTTCACAAAGTGTTAGAGACCTAAAAGACAAACAACCCTGCTCACACACATACACAAACCCTGCTCACACACACTCACACCTCAGGGCAATTTAGAAAAAGCATTTAACCTAACACTCCTGTTTTAAAATTGTGGGAGAGAGCTTGAGTACCCAGAAAGCAGTCTAATACCAATAACACTTCAGGCCTGTCTACTTTCTAAGAATAACAAAACCCATTAAACAGCTCCTCATAATTTCTCTAATTTTTTGTTCTCAAAAAGCATCTAAATTAGGTTTAAAACTACAGTAATAAGAATCTAGATTTGGTTCTTTATAAGCTTTTACATGGAATATTTAGCAATACTTTATTTTGTCGTAATGAATTATTAGGACTGAATTATAGCAAAAATCTTAGAACATAGAAATTCTGTTTATTTCATGATGCCCTGTCCGGTTATTACTTATCCAAAAGAAATTAGTTAAACTGAAGAGGCATTTGATGTTAGTTTCTATAAGAAGGTTCCCATCAAAAAGTCTTGCTGTAAGTAATAACATCCTGTTTTACTCCACAGCTCATCTAAACAGCAGTCAGCCTGTCTTCTACAATGTCCTGTTGAATCCAGGAAGTCACAAAACCATAAGTCGTCATGCTGGACAAGACTTGCACCTCTCTGTGATGGATCTGGAGCCTTTCACCACTTACTACATACGAATACAGGCCTGTCAGAATGGCGAGTGTTGATTTAGTTACTCTCTCTCTTTAATAATGAAATAAACAAGAAAGAAATACACAAAGTGGTTTGCATGCAGTAACCCAAAGGTCACTGCTCTGATACTTTTACAACCCACTCTACCAGGAAATAACTTGCTTTTTTTTTTAAACCAAGGTCATAGGTTGAGACTGGAAATAGTTTTTATTCATAAGATGATTTCGGAGAAAAAAAAAAACTTTAAAATGTGTTTTATAACATTTAATCTGTTTAATTTATTTCAGAGGGATGTGGGGTTGGAGATGGTGTCTACATCCACACTTTAGAGAAAACTCCAGAAGGTCTGCAGCCCCCCACAGTAAAGGCCCTGGGGCCTAATGTTTCGGAGATCCAATGGACACCTCCAAAGAAGCCGAATGGACTCATCACATCCTATCATATATACAGGTGACATACATAAGAAACATGAAATTAAAAGGAAGGGAAGGTGTTACATTGTGTCATAATTCCTTTACTGTAATTGACCCTGAAGTATTCATGTTCTTTACCTTGCCTACCATCTACAGTATATACATCTATATATATATATATATATATATATATATATATATATATATATATATATATACACACAAACATGCTGAAGGTCATGGTCTGCTTGTTGACCGAAGAGTGTGATCTGTATGCAGGGTCAGAGCAGACTAAGCCCTTTAAGTCCTCGGGAAACAGGCATTAGCATAGTAGCACACACACGCCCCCTCTGACACATCTGGAATCCTCCAACTCAGGCAGCCGGGGCTTGGATAAAACGGGAAAATGTCTCTCTTTTACGGTGTCACACACCTGAAAGCCTGCACAATCAAAGACCCCCAGTCTTACTAAGATATCAGGATGCTTGCATCACCCAGGAACACAATGTTTAAGACGTGCTGCTACATTTTTTATTTCAGTTGCCCAGAAGCTAGGGGTGTTTATTTTCAAAGTACTTAGAGGGCATCAAAGTATAGTGAAATCCTTTGAGAAAAATTACACGGTTGCAATCATATTTGAAGTAAACTACTTAACTGTTGCATACAGTATAAACTGTGCTGATGGTAATATACTTGGATATGGATAGTAATGTGTTTTTAAGTTAATAGAAAATATTATAAATAAGTGACCTTTATTAGGAGGTATGGGTATTGTATTTCAACAACAGTATTTATTACAATCCACTTAAAAGTGTGTTCATTCTTTTCCGTACGTGCATCTTCACCTATAGTTTATTATGTGTGCAGGGCTGATATATGCAATTCTAAAGTTATTTCTATTAAATATGCGCACACACACACAAAATGTTATTTGAAATTATTTATTGCATCTGATTAGTTTACACACAGGAGAACCATTAAGGAGAATATAAAAAACAAAATTTTGGACAAATATTTTTTACCTTGACACGACATGTCTGAATACTTATTTGAACATTTTTTTTATCTTAAAGTGTACAGGGTCGTCCACAGTTTTTACCATTTGGACAAGTGTACAGGAAAATATTCTCTTTGAAAAAAAACAAAAACCTACAAAACTTACAATAAATTTTGACTTTCACCACCCTATTTTATTGTAGCTGTGCCTAAAAACCTGTGCACATACGTAGCTCTAGTAAGGTACAATTACTGTTGTTTAATCTATACATATCTCGCACAAATGTCTGTATATAAATTTTAAAGTCTTGTCCTTTTTTTTTTCATATTTATTACATATATGACAATACGAGTTGATGACATGCATTTTGCTAATGTTATGTAATGCTAACTTGCTAGTCCCTTTAAAGCTTACAATTATTTCAGGGTTGAAGATTGCATCTTCCGTATTTTGTCTTGATGTCTAGGTGGTGATATGCAAGAAAACAAAATTGCCCTCTGTACTCTGACTTCTCAGTTTTAAGTTCCATTTAAAAGCGAATGCCCCATCCCTGAATACATGAAATAGGCAATATTACATTTTTACACTCTGGTGGCATCCTGGAACCACTGATAAATGTGTTGCTTCTATTGATACCGAGCCTCATCTTAACTCCAACATGCATATTTGACTTTGCCTTATGTGTTTTCCTTAGTTTTGCCGTAACATGCTACCAAAGAAAACAGCAGTTCTCAATGACTGTAGATAGAACTTTTGCCCTGAAATACGCTGTCATAAAGGTCCCAAAGAGATGTTTGTGGATTGACCTGAGCAAGCAAACAAGCAATATCAACAAGTTATCAGGACCTAATTTTGTTGATCTCTTTGAAGTTGAAAATGCCATCATCGATAAGGCAGACATAACTGTAAAGGATAATTTTGTTGGATTTCTGTAATGCAGTTGGCATAATTTAGCCTGACTTACTATGTCAGATACTCCAGAAGACTTAGGTGGAGGCATCAACAATTGCCTGAATCACAGTGATGTCACATGGAAACCATATATTCAAAAGTCATAAAACTTTAAAATAATCCAACTGAACCATATATGTAAACATTAAGATTACTTATATGTGTATATGTTTTATTAATCACATATTTGAAACTATGACCATAGTAGTTTTTTTTTTGACATTTCTAGACTCTTTTTAGTCCAGGGGTCTCAAATTGTGGCTGTATTGCTGCTGGACCTCTTTTGGCCCTAAAAGTAACCATTTGACATTAGCCAAGGTAATTATAAACCTAATCATTATTTTGACATGCAAATGTAACATGATTTTTAGATCAAGTTATTCACAGAATGACCATTCCTACATCTTCATAAAATGTTTAATTGTGCAAAGAGGAAAAATCACTTTTCCTCTTTCTACAAATACTGAATGTCCCCAAAAATATTTGCTCTGGGTTACAGGTTTCCTCTAAAACCTAGAATTACGGTAGATAAAAAAAAAAAAAAATTGTTTTTTTTAATTTAGCCTTAAAAGTATAGTAATTTAGCCTTTGAAGTATAGGTCCTAATATTTTTTGGATATTAAAACATGACACTTCACATGTCACATTTGATGAGCACCAGCAGAAATAAACAATCATTAAAAGCAATTTTTTTTTGTTTTTACTTTAGGCGACCATTAGGAACAGAAGAGGAGTTGCTGGTTTTTATTTGGTCCATGGGGCCCCTTGAATTTGTTGATGCAAGTCCCACCCTGCAACCATTCAGCTTCTTTCAGTACAAGGTTAGTGCCCATAACTCCAAAGGCTTCGTGACCAGTCTGTGGGCTCTAGTCCAAACATTAGAGGCACAACCACAAGAAATGGCATCCCCTGTTATCATACCCACTGGTAAGTGTGATCAGATGCTTGAAATTTTTAGTTAACCCATATTTCTGAACACATAACACATCACGTAACACATGATTTGTATGTTAACAGGTGCTTATTCCGTTTACTTGAGATGGCGTCAACCAGGCCAGCCCAACGGTCTTATTTCCTGTTATAGACTGGTTTACATCAAGCACCTGCAGGACCCAACTCTGAACTCAACTACTTATACAGCTCTCACTGTAGAGGTAAACACACATCTGCTTCAGCATTATTTGTTCCTATTAGATTAGTTTCCAGTTATTGATTTAGATCCTTAAATATCCATACAGTAATCAATATTTGTTTAACTTATAAACTTAAAAAAGCAAAAACAGCCGCAGTAAGAAGACATTAGATAATCTGATTGTGTGCTATTGTCATCCACGATGCATGTGAAGAAATGTAGACTCTACCTGTGGTGCTTTTGCCATCTGTTTGCCAGTGAGAGGTCTGAAGACACTTACACACACACACACACACACACACACACACACACACACACACACACAAAGAAACATCACCTGCTATTCTCCAGGGTCCTTACCTCAGTTCTGTGCTATGATCCACGTTCTAAAATATATTAACAAGTAAGGTGGAAGCCACCGAATGCACACACTATAGATACTCTGACAGACTCAACGTAGCGCTTAAATTTCTGTTAACACCTGACATCTTTGCTCCAAATGGTTTGGCAGCTAAGTTTACCCAATGCTTTATTGAGATTCTTGGCAACTATAGTTGGCAACACTTCAATATTATGTGACTGGGTTAATATGTGAAACCCTTTTTTTGGTTAATTCTACTGACATCCGTTTTTTCAGAAAGGTGAACACAAAAGGAAGTATTTAAAAATGATTTTTAAAATTCCAACATGATATGGAAATGTTCACTTCAGTTTTAAAACAAGGTTATAAACTTATTACAAAAATTTAGAAAATTAACTACTAACTGCAATGGGTGCATGGAGATTTAGAAGGATTAAAAAGAAAAGTGCATTACCAAGAGGAGTGTTAAGACAGGCATGATAGATAAGGGACTGAGATGGACGAGAGGTAGAAGTATAGATCTATATTCTGTCCATACGTGTGGCCTCTTCTCCTTGGGTGACCTTTGGCTTGTCACTCATAATTAATACAAGATGTAAATGGAGACCTTTCACCTTCTCATTGATATGGGCCACTCTGTGTTTGAGTGTGTGAGGGAGGCTCATTGACATGGCATAGACTCATTTTGGTGGTGGTCATTTGTCACAGAGCAGCCTTCAACACAATCACTGCATTTTGCAAGAATATACAAAGAAGGAAGAAGAAGCAACAAAGTTCTCGGACAGATTGAGAAAAGTAGTCTGAGCTGCTCTCATTTTATAAAGGTCTTGCAGCGAACTAATTCCTAATTTGACTTCCTGCAAAATGGGGGAGGGGATAGAAGCATAAATTGTAGTTCGTACAGGTTGGTAGGAAACATCCACTCAATTTCAGTAAGTACAACATAAAATTATTTCAGCTGAGAGAAGTGGAAATCGAAGCTGGAAGACACCTAACCACTCCCAGTCCCCCCCGGACCATCCGCCCAACAACAGGGATTTT
>NW_015151179.1:156098-166561 GCF_000732505.1 Cyprinodon variegatus
AAAATATTTACTACGGAGTACTGAGAAGAACAGTGAGAGGACTCCCAGCCATTTAAATCTCACACATGTTCCCTCAATATGTTTCTGGTCTGTGCTCAACTCTGACAAACTCCTTTTTGCAAAATATGCATAAGCATTACTGTTTTCTGCACACGTTTAGCTCCTTCTCTGTACTTGCGCTCAGTCCCGGTGGCACGCTAAAACTGCTCCTTGCTCACACAACATTTGTGTACTCGGCTGGGCTCAATCGGTTATATGTTTTAGCTGTGTAATGAATCGGCTAAAGGAACAAACCCACTTGATAAATCTGATAAAATGTTAATAAGATGATTGTAGCTAATGTTCAACTTAATTTTTAGCCTAGTTAGTGTGGCCATATTTTGATTAGCAAGTCGCTTATTTTAATGATACTGTTAACTTAAAGAAGACTTTTAATTTTTGCATATTTAATGTATGCCTCTGTTTCTGTAAATATTTGTATAAATAAAAGGCTTAATTCTGCCTTTGACAAATCATCATATATAAAGATCACTTAAATATCTTTCGAATCAAAGAAATAATGACTACTGTAATTATAAATTTGATTCATGCTAATGTAACAAATAATCAACAATAAAAAAAAAGGATTTATGTGAACTTTTTCCATTTATGTGAAAAATTTTTTAATGAGCTGTGACATTTGTTTCATAAAGCTGTGTCACATTTAAACTTTATGAGACAAAACGTCAACAGTTAGAAGTTCCTTAAAAAAATTTTAATCTTAAAACTAAGTTGTAAACAAAAACTGCAATGGACTGGCGACCTGTCCAGGGTGTACCCCACCTCTCGCCCATTGACAGCTGGAGATAGGCACCAGCACCCCTCGCGACCCCAATTGGGACAAGCATGTCAGATAACGGATGGATGGATGGATGTAAACAAAAAATTGAAGAGTTAACTCTGATTTCAATTTTCTTTACTATTTTTGTTTTTATCTAATTACTAAATGTAATGACATAAATTTGACTCTTAATTTCCCTTATATGTGTGGGCATGGTTGTATGTCTCTGTGTTTCCCTGGGATGAACTGGCAACCTGTCCAGGGTTTAGCTCACCTTTCGCCCATAGGCTGCTGGAGATTAGACCTTGCCACCTGTTACCCTGATATTAATTTCCAAGATATCCGTTTCAACTAAAGATTAATCTATTTAAAGGCTTTTGTCTGTCTGATCATTATAGACCTTATAAAAATAATTTATTTTCATAAGGTCACAGTTCAATGATCTTAATTTGTAGAACTTTCTCCTTTGATTCTTCCTTTCCTCTCACATGCTCCACCGTTAATTTGCACAATTTTATACCTCAAGATTTCCCCCTCTTTCTTTAACTATTATTTGAACGCGTGCGTGTCCATTTGTTATGTGTATATTTGTGTGTGCATTAGTCTCAGACTGTGCTGGAAACCCTGCTTCGTGCCAGCTTTGCTGATTAATGGGGTCGTCTTGGCAATCAGACGGAATGAGGGTATGAAACACAGGCAGCCTGGCTCGCTAGACCCCTACAAGCTGCCTGTCACACTAAAGCACGAAAACACGCACACACCGCTTCAAAGAAATTCTTACAATTTCCAAAAGCTTTTGACCGTTTATTTTTAAGCATGCATGTTCTTACCTGTTCCCTGTGGTTACATTTTTTTCTTGGTTGCCTCCTCAAAACCTTGTGGTTTTACTTTCAGCATTGCTGGGGATTGCACCGTCAATTCCACAAACTTTTCAGTCTATATTTTTATCCAGCCCTCTTCCTACTCTTCTGTTTAATGCAATTTATTTAGGTCTTTTAAGTTGGCACCTTCAAGATGTTTCTTGATGATGCATCTCCATCAGTCTCTGCATTCCTCTCAGCTTTATTTTTCTTACTTTTTTGTTATTCGCCACTATATCTAATCTCTTCTCTTTCTTTCTTTGCTCATTTGTTTTGTACTCTCTTCTATCACTTCTCTTACTCTTTCTTTGTGTCTTTCAACCCTTCCTCCTCTTCCTGTTTCCTTCTTTTCTTTGCTGTCCTCTCTTCCCTCCCTTGGCTCTTCCAGATGTTATACTGTGGCCCTTGGGATCACTAGTGGAAGGAGACCGTTGGCATACGTGTGTGTCTAAATGTGTGTTTGTTACATTGTGTGCATGCATATGTCTCAGTATAGTTACCCACGCTTGTGTGCATGAAAAGCATTATTGTTTGTGCGTGTATGTGCAACAGTGTGTGTTTGCGTGCTGTATTAATACATCCCATTGATCAGAGCAGGACCCCTGACAGTCATCATCCCTGAGAACCATCTGGCCGACGCCTGACGCTCCCTCACCCAAACAGAAGCTGACACACTATTAATCTGCTGCTGCCATGCATACATGCGTGCACATTTCTATGTTTTAGGGACTGAATCTTTGGGATTAAATGGAAGAATATATGGAAAACACAATGTAAAGGATTTTGTGTTGAATGCAGATGTTAAGCCATATCTGTGTTTTCGCCGTAGCTGTTTCTGAGTTTATTAGTGCGCGTAAGTGCTTTAGATCCAATCCTCGCACACACACGCCCCACTCCGCCATCCGCCAACAACAGCCGGCGCTGAAGGAAGCTGAAGGGTGCTTGGAAATTAAGGTTATTACACAAATTGAGCCATATGGTCTAAATATTTCAGAGCTGAAATTTACTAGGCAATAAAAATGGCCCCTACCTCGGTAATGGTGTAAATTACAGCTTAACCACCAGCGCTAATGATGTCCTTCTGTACGCCCCGTAACCAACCGTACATGAAGGACACATTGTTTAAAAAATACCCCAGGAAAAGCAAAAGAGAGGGAGAAAGAGAGGGAGAGAGTAGGGATAGGGATGAAATGTGGAAGTGAATAGAGATGAGGAGAAATAGAAGGAAAAGTGAGAGAAAAATTAGGAAAGCTGAGAAAAAAAAGGACCAATTGATAAAAGCAACAAAAACGCTGAAAGAGAAAGACCTAGCAGCATGTTTACAATCTGTTAGTATACCATTAAGAAACCTTTAGACAGTGTGAAACAGCATGAGACAGCGGGTGAACTGTGTCTCAAAACCAATATGATGTTTTAGAGCATTTGTGTGTCTCATACACATTCAGAATGTGTGTATTTACTCCTGAACAGTTTTACATGGATGATAGGAAGAAAACAATCAGTAACGTATGTTTGATAGAGATCAGAAAGCAGTGGAGTGCGTATTTAGTTAACATTCCGTAAAACTATGTTTCACTAGTTACAGCTGCAACGCCTTTGAGGTATGCGTCTCTGAGATTTATACATGTACAGACTTTATACTTTCCTCATTCTTCTTTGCAATATAGAGTCAGTCAGATTGAATCATAGTATGTATAGACGGAAACATGCAAGCCACAGATTCCAGTTGAGTTCCAGGTGGAATCGAACAATACAGTTTGATTGGGTCATTGAAATGCCTTTTATCTAAACAATTTAATTGTTTTTCTGACTTTAATTTTAGGGTTGATGTCATGTTGGAGGGTGAACCTCCAATCCAGTCCAATTTATTTTGCAACCTCTGACCATTGTTTTTCTAGGGTTACCCTTTTGTATTCCTGTTGAGGAAGCTTGTGTCCTCACAGTATTTAATGTTTCGATTGCAGGTTTTGCCTTTTTTTAACGTACCAGTTTGTAGCACGAGTAAAAAAATATATCAGTGAATTCCACCCTCAGCTTTTAACTACATTTTTACAGTCCAAAAAGTTACATAATGTTTTCAATGAAACTATCACAAATTCTTGACTATTCTGTTTTAATCACACTTACCAGCTCAATATTTTTTTTCTTGAGTCCAATACCTTACCTAATGTACAGAGATGTATTGCAAAAACATTGCTTAACCAATGTATTGGAGTTTTTAATTATTTCCGTTTGACAAAAATAAGACAAAAGACAATTTTCTAAAAAAAAAAAAAAAACATGTTTAAAAATCTTTATCCTATTATGCAGGTTAAAAACTCTGTTTGTTTTTTATACTTTTTATGTACTCTTGTTTTTAAAAAAGACCTTTAAACAACTAAAAGAGCTAAAGAATGGAGGGTATAACACAATTCAATAATTTTACAGAGGTTGGAAAAAAGAGGAAAGGACTGGATGAGAAAATAAGAACAAAGCTCATACATAGAATTTTTGATGCCCTTGGTCTACCAGACCCCTTATTTAGAGGTCTCCATCTCTGATTGGAGAGCTCTTAGAGCTCTGCATAAACAGCCAAATAATCAGACTGCAACTCTTCTCTTTACTGCAAATCTTCTCTCTGCCTCCTTGTCTTTTTCAGAACTCCTTCCAGTATCTATACACCTTGGAAGCAACACAACATTTCTGTCTGAGGTGTATCTGAATCAAATTATAGTTTTTATGATACACTCATCCAGTGTTTGCGCCCTTATTTCCCTCTTCTTTTTCCTCTCTCAAGTGAATTCCTATTTTCCTGCCACTGCACTGCTCTCTTTCTCTCTCTCCTATTCTCTGCCTCTCACTCACAGTGTTTCTTGCAGTAATAACAGGTTGTCTGTTATTGTGTCTTTGACTGTGAAGAGGCCACACCATCCGCTGTAGTGCTCTCCACTTGTTTAAATGGCTGTTTAATGCTGCAGCCTGTGATAAAATGGGCATCACTTCAGATGAAGGCTCAGAGTGAATGTGAGTATTAAAGAGAGTGATTAAAAAAGGAGTTGGTGTGTTTCTGATCACTGATTCAACTCTAGAAAATAAACTGTTTGATGTGCTTTTGCATAAGCAATTTGTTGACATTACATAGTTTTGGGATCACATCTGGTTGATAGGTAAAACAAAAATTCCATCCCTGACACAGAGCCTTGTAAGGGACCATTTTTATGTGAAAATGTTGCCAGGTTTCAATCATCTTTTTGAGAATAAATCACTAGAAAGTGTTGCATGTGTTTTTTTGCATGACATTTGATCCGATCATTTTAGTGTAATTTCCCTGTGCAAACTCTTTAGTGAATGCAACCACAAAAGTGAGCTCAAAGGATTATTTACCTCTAAATTACCAATTTTTTCTGATAAACTATATAGAAATATCTATTATGGTGTTTTCTTCATGTTCCAGGCATTATTTTAACAATTTACTCCACATTTGTTAAAGTCCTGCTCTTGTATCTAAAACCGCCTGCTTGGTGCCCTTTTCAGGTTAAATAGTGGTTACTGCATCTGATTTTTACTACTGGCTGCAGATGATATAATTTAGAAGTGGCGTCAATAGCTCCACCCTGGGCAGCTGTGGTTCGGTTAAAACAGCTTCTTGACTGACTGACTGTGTGAGTGAGGACTTTATGGCTGCCAGTTAGGTGATGATCCCACTCCCATTGTGGCTAAGTAGGCAGCCCACAATGGTCTGCCCTCAAGACCCAGGGGTCTGCCACTTAGGCAGTCACTAAGTCATACACTATATGACATTTTTAAGCGTTGTACCCATCTACAGCTAAAACTGTATGTAGAAATTGGAGGGTTTACAATTTCAGAGCCAACAATGCATGTTCTTACACTGTACTGTCCGACGCTCTGATGCAATCTACCTACCCACACTGCATGTCCAAAAACCACACGTTGGACTCTGTGCAGAGAGATGGCACAGGTCGGATTGGTCAATATGGAAGAAGAAGAACAACTCCCTTTGTTGCACAGGGCACAATGTTCTGGTAAATTGGCTCATAGGTGCTCATAGGATAGTAGGATTTGTTCACAAACACCTTACAAGGGATGACTGAATTCCGAACATGTTTGATTTTCTACCAACCTTACAATTCCTGATCTGGAGGTGGTCGTGAGTGGCTGATTGCCCCTTGTTACCCCCTGTATACTACAGGAAGCAGAGTGAGGCTGAAACTTGGCTCGATCCGAAAAATTCTCGTACGCCTGTAGAAGGCCTAAAAAAGGGCAAAAAAAACGTACATTGTATGTCCGGCCTTTGACACAGATTTAAAAGTATGCTATTTCTTGATAAACTACCTATATAGATACATTTTTTCACATGTACTTTCTCGCTAAAAAAAATAGTGAAGAACTAAAGTTATATTAAAAAGTGCATTTGTACACACACCTTCATTACTGCTGCCACTGGTAGAAAAAGCGCTGCAGCTCTACAAAACCCAGTCCATCAAAAGCCTCAGGAAAAACAGAAAGCACTAGTACTAGAAGTGCCAAAGTAAAGCACAGGGAAATTGAAATTACTCAGGTAAATGTGCATGGAAATGCTACCACTTTCAAAAGTCCCTGGCTTTATTATGTACATGGGTGTTGCTGCTCATTCTTCCTTGCTGAAGCATATAACAGTAGCAACATATTAAGCATAATCAGGAGATCAGCAGACACCTTAAGGCAGATATCAGATCATTTTACTCTCATGCATGGAACCAGTTCCTTCGTTTATACTCAGCTCCTAGGTCCCTCTGCTTTGCTTCCTTGTTCCTTGTGATTACTGAAAAAAAAAATGTATTTAAAGATCGGACTCTCAGTCTAGGCTTCTGCCATCTCTTTACCCTATAAGCAATCCACAGTTATAATAACCTTCTCTAAAATGAAAAAAATGTTTTACTAAATTTGAACTATTTTTATTCTAAGCATTGTAGAGAAATTGTTACATAAATCAGTGCTGAGGCTCATCCCAGATAACAGGACAGAGTCAATAAAGAGCAAGGAATCATGAAAACATATTTTTTATAAAAGCTTGGTATACTCCACAAGGGGTGTCTTAGGAAGGGTCATTTTATGCAGCAGTAAACTGTTTTTTCCAGACTAGGTAGGCATCCTGTAGGCTTGTGGAGCACCATTTTCTCTCCAATTTCCTAGCATTAATTTAAGTGTACAGCTCTGCATTAAACCAGG
Source organism: Cyprinodon variegatus (assembly GCF_000732505.1). Lineage (NCBI taxonomy): Eukaryota > Metazoa > Chordata > Actinopteri > Cyprinodontiformes > Cyprinodontidae > Cyprinodon > Cyprinodon variegatus. Next base: position 162,987 of record NW_015151179.1, read on the forward strand.
GAGCCAGCTTTCTTTTTTTAGTTTTTTCTTTTTCAAAAGGGCTATGTTGTTAAGGAAGTACACAGGGAACTATAACCACATCAACAAAATCCTTAATTTGTGAAGGGGAATACATTAAATGTTTGCCCCCTGCATCTCTGCTCAGCAACATAGAGGAGAGAGAAAGTGTAACAGATTCTTTACAATTTATAACTGCATTATCTGACAAATATCTGCTAAAGTGAAACCTTACTTTGGGAGGAGAAATATTAGGAATTTTTTAAAAGGTGGTCAGAGAGGACAGGGTTTTGAGGAAATACTGTTATCCCTTCACATTCAATACCATATGTCAGCAAGGTGCAAAGTATAATGGTGAGAATGTGTGTGACTATTCACATTTTGAACCATACCAAAAGGTTTAAGATGGTATTAAATGCTGTACTTAAGCTATCACCTTCAGTTTCAGCATGGATGTTAAAATCCCCAACTATAATGATCTAGTTATTATTTAACACTAAAACACATAGTAACTCTGAAAACTGATCTTAAAGTTCAGAGTAAGAACCTGGTGGATGATACAAGTTACAAAATGAAAAGGTTTTATTGCTTTGCAGTTTGGATGAGGGAAAGTATGGGTTAAATGTTCGAGTTGTAATTATTAACTGGCTTTGGACTAATCAGTAAATCAGACTGAAAGATGGCTGCTACTACTCCACCTTGCCGACAATTTCTGGGTTTGTAAAAATGTAAATAACTAGAGTGAGTGGCCTCATTTATGCTTAAATAATCCTCTTGCCGCAGCCAAGTTTCTGTAAGACATGAATTGATGATCACAAATCAAGTCTAACTAAGAGACTTTTCGAAGAAAGAGATCTTATGTTAATTAAATCACATTTAATGTAGTTAACTGTTTTCCCCATTTGTAGTTTAATTTGATTATTATGATTTGCTCCTTTAGGATGCATTTCTAATTTATTCATTTTTTTTTTCTATGGTTATAAGTCTTCAGGAAGACTTCATTAAGGATTTAGAGCTTTCTTTACTTCTGAATCATCCCTGTGGGTGTGTCATTGATCTTCTCCCTGGTATTTCCCCTCCCTCTGGGGGATTATTCAGACTCTCAAGCCTGGACCAAGTGATTTCCTGAATGTGGGTAGTATTTGCCCATCGTCTTTGCCAGTAGGAGCTGGATTTTTTTTTTTTAGGGAAAGAAAGATAAGACCCTCCCACTCAGTGTTGACTACAGATAATTGAATCAGATGACAGTGAGGAAAAGGTATTCTTCCTTCAACTCTACACCCTTTTATTCTGTTTAAGGATTCATAGTCTTCACTAATTTAAGTCTCAGAAACACTATCTTGTTCAAATCAGAGAACCAGATGAAAGTAAAATTGCATTCAAAACTTATATTGGACTTTTGACCCTAGAAATACTCCTGCCATCTCCCAAGCCTTAGTAATTGATGTCCTTTAGATATCAGCCTTCTCTGCTTTCGTCCTTCTTTCCTAACTTGACCATTCCATATGCTAGATTTTACTGTCACCATTGCCAGGAAATATGGAATCAGACTAAGCTCACCTTGCAAACAACCTCTGCTCAAAACCATAAGATTGCTGACAAAAAAAAATCTATTAATGCAAGTACTTACTCACCAGGTGAAACGGTTTAAATACTCCTGTCTGTGATGCCATAGCCTTGGATGCCATAGCCACGGAGTTGGTGTATGTATGCATGTTCCTCTTCACCTTCTCTTACTGCATGGGTTGACTGGCAGTAATACTTTCGCATCTGCAGTTCTTCAAGATAAATTTTCTTTACCCTTCCATCTAATTCCTTACAATTGCTTTCAGTGATTGCCCTTCTCCTTATACATAGCTCTCATTCACCATCCCTCACTTAACTACATGTGCACTCTTCAACTTCTTTCTATGATGATCTCCCTTTCTGGAAGAAAACATAATAACAGCCATGAAAATGGAGAATAATCATAGGCAAATATAATTCCGATTTTGCATTTTTGTGCTGTTAATACACCTGTACAATTATTGTGTGTTAGCAGTTAATTTCATCACTATGATTTTCCAATTTTTTTATGTTTTTGGCGAATGCGTACTACAAGCTAATAGGATCGCTATGCTCTGCCCCCCCATGCATGCAGGCAAAGATAGCAGATCAGTGTATTCACAATTGCTACAGGTGCTGCTTGGGCAAATATTTAATTTTTTCACCTTCACAAATTGATGCTTTTGTTGATGGGTTTTCCAGGTCCCTGCATACTTCCTTTAACAACTTGAAGGCTTAGATGAAGACAATAGTTTTGTTAACTCTGAAAGTTCAATTGGATCAAAGCAGTTTAAACCTGGTTAAGATATTTTGGCTACCTCAGGTGCTACGTCACCTTCCAGAGATAAACCAATCAAAGTTCATGGAGTTCTTATGATCTTATTTTTAATAAGATCAATCTTATTTATAAAGAATCCCATACAATTGTTACTGCTTAGAGCAGGTGGGATGGTTGGTTCAACAGAGCTATGGCTCTGGGTGAGTAACTGTATTGAAAAGATATCTTGGATTATTTTTATTCTCCTCTATTAACGATGATAAATGTGCTGCTCTTGCTTTACGAAGGGTCCTAGTTTCCTAGCATTTTGGTTGCACAGCTCTGCATTAAAGCAGGGAGCCAGCTTTCTGTTTTTTAAGTTTTTCTTTTTCAAAGGGGCTGAATTGTCTAAGGCAGTACACAGAGAACTAGCAACCCCATCAACAAAATCATCAACTTGTGAAGGGGAATAACGTAAACTTTTGCCCTCTGCAGCACTGCTCAGCGACACAGCGGAGAGAGAAAGTGAACTACATTCTTTAAAATGTATAACTGCACTATCTGATAATGATCTGCTAAAGTGAAACCTTCTTCTTGGGGATGAGAACTCTGTTAGATTAATCCTGAAGGTTATTAAAAAGGACAGAGAGGACATAGTTTTGAGGAAATACTTTTATTTCTTCATATTCTATTAGTGTTGCACCAATGCTATTTTTAGGCACCGATACCAATACCTGGCTGACTGTGCAGTATTGGCTGATACCATACTGATACCATCTGTCTGAAAGTGATGTGTGTGTGTATATATGAAGAACTGCATACTACTTGGATCTAAGATAATTGCCATTATGTTGGTTGATGACATACGGCTAAGCATGTCATCACTGGTCAGATCAGGGAGGGGACCAGAGAAAGTTACGGAATCCAAAAATGTTTTGACAAACTTACACACCCAAGCAACACTAATTTTAGTGACCTGATCGGTTTAACCGGGTGTTATTACTGCCAGAATGAATAACAATCTCACTGTATTTATCCTTATCCTTACCCAGCAGTTTCACTTAGGATTTAATGTTGCCCGTTCTGACCCCGGCAAATATTTGATTACGGTCCCTTCAACTTAACAAAACTCTAGGGCCTTCAGAGAACAGATATATTTATATTGAATAGGCTTGTCCCGATCCGATCCACGTATCGGATCGGGACGCCGATATTGGCAAAAAAATGCGTATCGGCAAAGCATATAAAATGCCGATCCAGACTGCCGATCCAGTTT
>NW_015151179.1:166571-177974 GCF_000732505.1 Cyprinodon variegatus
ACATCCAGTGAGCGGCAGTTCTGTGGGCGGAAATGCCTTGTTGATGCCAGAGGTCAGAGGAGAATGGCCAGACTGGTTCGAGCTGATAGAAGGGCAACAGTGACTCAAATAACCACCCGTTACAACCAAGGTGGGCAGAAGAGCATCTCTGAACACACAGTACGTCGAACTTTGAGGCAGATGGGCTACAGCAGCAACTTTTGGCTCTGAAAATGGTATTGGTGCCCTATTTGTTGGTACTCGCTGATACCGATACCACCATTTTAGTGCTGGATCGGAACCCAGCCCAACACTAGTATAGGTATCGGTACAACACTACATTTAATGCCATATGTCAGCACAAGGTCCAAGGTATGAAGCTGAGAATGTGTGGGACTATTCACATTTTGAATAAAGCCAATAGTGTCCAAGATGACATTAAAGAATACACTTAAGCTATCACCTTTAATGTCAGCTTGCATGTTAAAATCCCCCACTATGATGACCCTGTCAGTATTCAAGACCAAATCAGATAGGAACTCTGAAAACTCATTTAAATATTTAGAGCAAGGACCTGGTGGATGATACCATTTTGGATGAGGGAAACTAAGGGTTTAATGTTCAAAAGAGTTGTAGTTATTAACTGCCCTTGGAGCAATCAGTAAGTCATACTGAAAGATTGCTGTTGCTACTCCTCCTCCTCGCCCAGAATTTCTGGGTATTTGAATAACTAGAAGGAGTAGCCTCATTTATGCTCACATAATCCTCTTGCTGCAGCCAAGTTTCCACAAGGCAACATGAATCAATGTGATTATCACAAATCAAGTCATTACCTAGCAGACCTTTTGAAGAAAGAGATCTTATGTTAAATAAATCACATTTAATCACTTAACTTTTTCCCCAATTGGATTTATTTTTATTAGGTTATCATGATTTACACCTTTGGGAATCTTTCCTAATTTATTTGATTTTGGTTACAGGCAAAACACTGTCTGGATGGAGTATGAGTGGGTAACAGTAGATAAGCTGCAGAGAGGTGTGTTAAACTAGGACTCTGCTTCCTGGTCTGCACCCTGGGTTGTTAGTGTTTTGAAGGACTAATAAATTCAGCCTGATTCCTAGAAAGTAGAGCTTCGCCATCTAAAGTAGGATGGATGCCGTCTCTCCGAATCAGACCAGGCTTACCCCAAAAGGATTGCCAATTATTAATGTAGCCCACGTTGTTTTCAGGACACCACCTAGACAACCAGCGGTTGAATGACGACATGCGGCTAAAAATGTCATCACTGGTCAGATCAGGGAGGGGACCAGAGAAAGTTACGGAGTCCAAAATAGTTTTGGCAAACTTAAACACCCAAGCAACACAATTTTTTTGTGAACTAATTGGTGTAATCAGATGTTATTACTGCCAGCATGAATAACAATCTTACTGTATTTAACCTTATCCTTACCCAGCATTTTCAGGTAGGATTTAATGTTGCCTGTTCTGGCCCCGGCAAACATTTGATTATGGTCCCTTCAATTTAACAAAACTCTAGGGCCTTCAGAGAACAGATATATTTATATTGAATTGATGTGGATTCCAATGACCCATTACCTGACTTCTAATAAGAAGCTTTTGCCCTGGACTTAATTTAGGGTTATCTAATATAAGGTAAATTTAGCTTTTTCTTTTGGATTCCCAGCTGTATGCTACTTTGTTTTGGCATCACACTCAGAATCCCAAATAAAATACACTGATTGTGATTATCGTCTTTGGCAAGAAGAAGATGAATACTTTGCCAGCTCCTGAATATGGCATTTATAGTTTTTTGATAAAAATGTCTTTGCATTTGTTGCTGTTAATCAACAAATGTTTTTATCTAAGACTGCGTTTTTTCATGAATTTCTTTTATGCTAAGAATCAAACAAGCTTCACGTTTAATAAGAAGGTCATTAATTTAAAAGTCATATCTGATTTATTGATATCAATACATTTTTGGGTACTGATGGAAAACAAACTCATACTGAATTGTTTTGATTTCAGTGCTAGTATTTTAAGTATACATCCACTAGTCTTTGTCCACTTCACACACAGAACCAAACACACAAGATATGATACTGTATATGCACAACAAATTTGCTGCTCCTGGGGTCTTGAGCCGCCAAAGCCAATCATAGATGTCGGTGTGAAGTGGGTAAGCCGGTTCCAAGCCCCTACAGTCCCTCTCTACATCGGTGCTGGCCACAGACAAAATGCATGCCTAATGGCACTCCGTGTGTCAGTGGGTGTGTCTTCACATGCCTTTGTGTGTACGTATTGCACGGATGGCTGTATGTGTCAGGGTTTGTCTAACGCATCCTGACTAGCAGGGACACCCATGCAGGGCATTTGTAAACAGACACAGGGCAATCGTTCCAGCAGCATTGAATTAGGTATGCACATATAAATATGCAGACACACACATACAAATTTGGCTTTAGAGCTTGGCATGGGGTGCATTGGATCAGTGTGTGGCGCACTAGCTCACCTCAGAAACCTCTGAAAACAATTATTGCTCTCACAGGGCTGCTCAGGGAACAGCTTGGACTAATAGACTGAACTATTAAGGCAAAGAACAACATTTATCTTCTGCTTTTTTTATCTAAAGAAAACCTGAAACTGATAGAAAATAAGATTTTTTGAATCAAATTTAAGCAAATAATAAAAGAGGATTTTGTGTTTTCTGTCCAAAACTTTTTGAGACCTTATATTTCTTACCTGCATATCTGCATGCTGGATCTGTGTATAAATGGGAGACAAAGAGGATATGTGTCTCTGTTTCTTTTTTCATGCATACATGTGTGTAGCCATATGCTAATGCTGGTCTGGCTCTGTTTCTCTATCTCTCTGCGGGACTCAGTTCTGGGGTCTTTGTGATATAATCAGCATAATTCTTTTGACAAATACACATGGTTATTCTTAATTAGTATCACACACTGTCCTTTTGACTTTACTTTGCCTCTCTACCTGAACATCAGAACACACATAAAAGGCAATGTTGTGCACATACATTACAGCTTTAGGGATCCAGTAGTCAGAGTAGGAAAACAAACTTGCAGATGTTCACTTGTTAGTATACATAGACTTATGGGGCCAAAATTGTTGCTTTATTATTTCAACACATCATATTCCTAGAAGCTATGTATGCTAAGGATTTTTGTGCAGAAGTGCACAGTGTCCAGTGAATTTAGAATGAGGAAAAAAGATTGAATAGTTTTCTGTATTGTACTCGCTGATCAAAATTGTGTTGAGGACTTTAATGTATAAATTAGCAAGACCTCTTCCTGTCTCATCTTCTCTGTCCAAATCACTCTTCTTTTCTCTTCCTCTTTCTTGTTTACACTCATCGTTACCTTCTTTCTCTTCGCTCCTTGCTCCTCTCTGCTGCATTTTGTATGATTAACGGATGACTTTGATCATCAGGGCACATATGCATGCAGTGAATCCCACTGAATTTAAGTTGACAAGAACCCTTTCCTTTCATATCTTACTCTGCAGCTCCTAATGTTATCTTCATAAGCTGACCATGTCTTTTTCTCTAAAAAAAAAAAAAAAGGCCTAATAGAACAAATAACAGCTTTTATGTTTTCTTTTTTCTACAGCTTTAGTGGCCAAAGTAGTCAAAACATGGAAACAAAATTGTGTGCCATTGTGATTGGTAAACCGTTGATTGGTAGAAACTGAGCTGGTTCCAGCTACAGCAGTTTTACAACTGTGTGAGTATCACATTAGAAACACTACTTAATATATTTAACTTTCATAAAAGCAGATCATCTGAAGATTATCAGAAGTCTTATTTCTACTAGTCTCAATGAAATATATCTGGAATCATCTTGCTAGGGAAAAAATGTTGTGTATGTACTGGTGCATGGTAGTAAATCACAAACTCAAAGTTATAAATGTTAAGATTTTTTATCTTAGTTCATTGTGGTTGTATTGGTTACACACTTATGGGGATAAGTAGGAGAGTAACCCAGAAGGGTTCACAGAGGAAGTGGAAGGAAAAAATGTCTAAAAATATAAGTGTCATAATGTGCAAAAGGACTCCCACACATTGTCTAACTTATGGCATGTAGGCATTAAATTTGCCTAAAGAAGGTCGAGTCCCAAAACAGTGCATATAAATGTCTTTTAATGCAAGATGGACAGTGTGTGGGAGTCCTTTTATAAATTTGGTTCCTTTTTCACCCGTCACATTATACAGATGTGCGAAGAGCGCTATTAAAAAAGAATTAGAGTAACCACAGCCCTCTGATTGTGAAACAAATCTAATTTATGAATCTCTTGTCACTGTGCATCAATAATCAATACTTTGTTAAATGTATGTGTGTATCATGTGAAGAGACTCGCAATTCAGTCAAAACTTACCCAATATTGCATTGGGATAATGCATAATTTTTGTTAAACTGATTTTGTTTCTTTTTTTCTCACTGCAACATCTGTCTAAGATGTTTAATGCTCAGTTTTATCTAGATGAGTTACGTAAAGGTGAGGAATAATATGTATAGCTCATATTGAGGTAATGTCAAAATCCTCATCAAATACTGTAAAATGTGATGCAGGCAAAAAAATACAAAAACTTGAAGCTTAATAATGTAAATCTTGTATATCAAATCAGAATTTACAGATGTAAGGTTGCCTTTCCAGTGTTTAATTTGGGTTTAACCAAATATATATATATATTAAAAAAAAAGTTTTATCTCCATTAATATTTTTGCTTGTATATCTTACCAAGAAATTCACTAAATCCCTAAAATGTTCACCATTTTTTTGTTCTTACTATGAACGTATGTTTGTGTGCGTGTGTTTCAGTGTAATCGTTATTGTGGTAGCTGTTAATGCCTTTAGATAGTTGTGTATTTCAGCAGCATTTATTAACATTCTGCTCACCTGTTTGTGTGTGTGTGTGTGTGTGTGTGTGTGAATTTCACGGTCAGACCTTAATTGTTGTGTGTGTGTTGCAGCGAGCAGCCTTTTAATGTGGTGTGTTTCAGTGATAAAGTGTTTGAATGTATTGCCATCTAGAGGCATGTAGCAGAGTCTCCACGCTCCTATAAAATCTGCCAGCGCCAGATGCTGCTATTGACAATGTGCATATGTTAACCGCTTTATAGGCCACATGCCTCACATATTTCACTGGCTTTTAAGGTAGAGAGATCTCTCATTCTGGCTCACTTAATCTGTCTTTCTCTTTTGCCACATCTATCTTTTTCTCTCTAGCATTGGCCTCCTCCACTCCTCCATTACTTCGCTGAGATTCTCCTTCACTGTCTAACTTCCTTTTTTATTTGCTTCATCAGTTATTAACTAACCCACATCTCACTTTTTCATATCAGTCTCTCCTAAACCCCTTCCATGTGTTGCCTTACTAAAATGTAAATTTTTACCATGTTTTTTGAACTGCCTCCACCCCTTTGTCTTTTCTCTTTCCCCCACTCTCTCTCGCCGCACATTGTCATTGTGGTCTTTCCTCCCTCTTTTAGTGAGAAGTGCTGTGATTTGCAGGAGGATTTAGCTTGTGTCTAGGGGGTTATTAATCCTGTTTTACTGTGAATGAAAAATGTGTTGGCTTCCAGACATGAATATAGTTAGTACATGCATTCTGGTTGTTGTTCAGACAGTTCTGCCTTGGTGCCACGCCACGGTGATTTTGGGGGGATTTCCTTTGGTTCTGTGAAAATGGTGAGCCTTTTTGATCCTGCTGCAGTTGCATGGAAGTGCGTTAGCAGTTAATCTCTTTACATATGCTTAGTTATGTGCAAGCAAAACTTGATCTGCGGACTCAACACTTGAAAGAAGCATACCCTCCTGTGTTATGCATTCACACAAATGTGGAGATATCACTCTCATAGCTGCTTCAGAGCTCCCAGTTATAATCAACACAAAGACCGGGTATAAATACTACATCCAGGAGCCTCGTGCTCCCAAACTTCCTCGTCATCGCACGCCAGGGCCTTTTGAAACAACAGTGTGCCTCTTATCAATTAGTAAATGGTGTTTTCACTGTATCACGCACACATACACACTTTTCCTGCATCTGCCAGGGTGTTGGGCCGGGTCCCACTGCCTAAAGCTACTGGCACACACCCTTGTTTAGTATGCGTTTGTTTAGATGATATGAAATGGTGCATGTGCGACATAAATACTTAATCTGGAGGCTTTGAAATCACCCACCAGGGACAGACATTTCCTGCTACGTTTCTCGCTGTCTCTGTGTCTGGCATGGGTTTCTCACTTGACCGTGTCAGAGCCTGGATGCTGAAACATTGATATTTTAAATCCCATGTTATGACATCTTAGTTTCCATTGTTCCTTTTATTCCCCTTTTGATGGTTGATGCTCTGGTTTTATTCAGACAGGATTTGATTGTGTAACTAATTTCCTTTGGCTGGCTGTCATGTTGGCATTTGACCCACTTCACCATCAGCTTTTCAGTATTGTCTTTTGACGCTTGCTCAGTCGTTTTGGTCTTAAGGCCAGCTTTTCATATATTCCATTTGTAACAAAAAGAGCTATTTAAAGAATAATTTTTTTGATATCACCATAGACATTTGAAAATGGTGAGGTGATAGCAGTTTGGCTGTGTGTTATAACTTCATAAACCAAAGAAAATGTTAGTATCCATTCGAAGTGCATGATTGGTTAAATGTTGCTATTCAATTATTCGTCTTATTTTACTCCAAAATGCCAAGTTTAAAAAATGAACTGAAAAAATTATGTATATAAAGTGGCGGCCTAGTGGTTAGGGGATTGTGCTTGGAATCTAGAGTTTCTAAGTTTAAGCCCCAGTCCCACAGACTGAGTCTCTGAGCAAAGATCCTTAACTACACTCTGCTTCCCGGGCGCCGCACAATGACAGCCCACTGCTCCCTAAGGAGACGGGTTAAACGCACAGAGTTGACTTTGTTGCACTGTAATTGTAACAGTTTAATGACAATAAAAGCTGAAAAAAAAGACCCTTCTTATACACCCTCACCTTAAAATTCAATATTGCTTTCTTACACATAAACAGCAGCAGAAACTGCAGGGACAAAAAAGAACTTTGACTTAGACAAACTTTGTAATTTTGTACACACAGAGTGTGTAAAAACAAAAATTCGTTCAGTATAGCTCTCAAGAAATTACTATTTCTAAAGTGCAGCAGCGATAAAATGTAAACATAAGCTTTTGGTCACACATTATTGTACACTATCTCTTACTGGACATGTTTCTACAGCATTTAGGGATAGTAGGCTGAGAAATACACTTTTATTAGGATGTGTACTAATAGTACCAAAAGTATTCTGTTCACTGAGTATATCAGTTAATAAAATCCCATGTTTTCACATTTGGAACTAAAGTGCAAGTCGCCGTTCTCAGACTGAAGTTTTGGTTAAAGTAGAGCCTAAATTGCTCCCAACGTCTGTTTATGTCTGTTACTGTCTTCACTTCAGTTAGTTCAGTGATTTTTGACATCATTCTACTCTAAGTTTCCGTGCTTTATAGCTTCATAGTTAACCAAAGCTGTCTAATTGGCCCATGAGTTTGAGAATTCTGGTTCTTAACATGTTTTCTATCTTTCAGGGTTCAGTGTTGGAGGCATCAGTCTTTGGTCTTGACCCATACAGTCAGTACAGTCTCCGTGTGGAAGCTGTGAATCGGGCAGGTACTTTGGAAAATGAAAAAACTGAAATTTGAAATGTGCTATGAATATACCCTTAGTGAGTCTGATTGTTTGGTTCCACTTCAGGTTCTGTTTCCAGTCCATGGGTGGAGGTCATGACCCTGGAGGCTTCCCCAGCAGGTCTGGGAAACATTACAGTAGAGCAGAAGGAGGAGGGTAGAGCTTTGCTGCTCAGCTGGGAGGAGCCACGTTCTCCAAATGGAGTCATCACGGTACTAATCTTGGGTTGTCATGATGTATCACACTTTAGATAGTGGAACAACTTTATCTGAAAGTAAACAGTTCTTTGCAGTATGTAATTAAATATACTTCTATTAGCAGTGTGACAACATTTTCGTTGAAAAGAAATAAGACAAAAACGTATAGCAAAAACAATTGACAGATAATACTTACTAAAAGTGTTATTAATGGAAGTATATACCTTGGATTTAGTCATGTAATTAAGTCTTATACTATATGAGAATAACCCGGGCTATTCAAAGAGTTTTTTTTAAACGTTATATTTAAGAAAATGTTCCTAACCCTAACCCATAAAAGGTCTGTATTTAAGATGCTTCAAAGGGGTTGAAGTGTTTTTAGGCCCTCATCAATTGCAAAGTCTCATGGCTTTGTGATAGTGTATGACTGTTTCCATTTGTCAGCGTCTTAGGCAATATAAATAAATAGCCATTCTAAGTTTGGGGTTAAGGCAGGTGATACTGTATTAGTTCCACTGTATAGTTCATTATAGCTGTTATTTTTGACATCTCTATATAATCTTCAAGCAGTTTAACAATATAGCAACAGGCAAACAGTTAAAAAGGAAGTTCATTTTTCTAGTTTCCTTTAAGTCCCATCTGCACAGCCTCTTTGACTATTTTCTTTCTGATATTCATTTCTCCAGATGTATAATTTGTACAGTGAGGGGAACCTGGAGTTCAGTGGGTTATCACGGAGTTTCCTGTTTCGTCGTTTGGAGCCATGGACTGTTTACTCTCTGACTCTTGAAGCCTGTACCTCGGCAGGATGCACGCACAGCCCTCCTCAGCACATCACCACAGCGGCTGCACCACCTGCATTGCAGCTGCCCCCTAAGCCTCTTTCTGTTGGCTCTGACCATGTGTCCTTTACTTGGGAGCCTCCCTCACAACCCAATGGGCCAATTGGAGAATATTCTCTGCTTTGGAGGAGACTGAAAGAGAGCGGGACATCGCAAATTAATGAAGAAGATACCGATGGGGGAAAGGTAGGGGAAATACTGTAGGGATTACTCCAATCAATTTAAACTGCATGAAAGAATATATTAAGGCTTGGATTGTACTCATATAGTCGTTACAGATACAGTTCCACCCTTTAAACATAGTTTTATTTAGTTTATTTGTAACTAAACTTAAATTCTTGACTTAAGTACCCACCTCTATCACCCTTCATGCCTCCCACAGTTGCTCTTCCCAGAATCATCCCCACAGCGAGCCGAATCCCTCTCCTATACCGTGACCGGTTTGCGTCCCTGGACCCAATATGAGTTTAGCATCTGTACTCACAACCCAGCCGGACACACCTGCAGCTCCTGGGTAACTGTAACAACAAGACAAGCCCCTCCTCGTGGCCTCACCACTCCAAGAGTGAGACACGTCCATGGCCGACCCAGTGAGCTGGTGATATCCTGGACTCCTCCTTTGGAGCCAAATGGGGTTCTAAAGTCTTACAGGATACAGAGAAATAATGTCAGCTTCTCATTCAGTTTTGACCCGACTGTCTTGACCTACACAGATGAAGACCTGCATCCATTCTCAACATACAGGTATTTGTGTCTTTCATTTCTATTAATTTCTTATCACTCATCTGCTTAAAAGGTAATTTAGCAAATAAGCACAAAACAAGGGAGTTTTGATTCATTTCTTTTATTTCCTAATAGCTATTCAGTGACAGCCTGCACTTCTGAGGGATGTACAACCAGCCCCTGGACTAACATCACAACGCTAGAGGCCCCACCTGAGATGGTAGATCCCCCCACAATGGATGCCATAACTTCTGATCTTATAAACATTTCATGGAGTAAACCGCTGATGCACAACGGAGAGGTGACAGAATATATCCTGAAAATGAACAACAAAGAGGCCTATCGTGGGAGAGACTTTAGTACAGTGCTGTCAAATCTGCAGCCGCATACGTCCTATCAGCTGGTTCTGTTGGCTTGTACCAGAGGTGGCTGCACTACCAGCAATACGACAACCGTTGTTACTAAGGAAGCTCCCCCAACACATCTGGCAGTCCCAACTCTTAAGGTGGTTTTTATCTCTAATGTGGCGTTAAAACAGTTTTTTCAGTTTGTGGTAAATAAAATACAGTTTCAGTTTTTAAAACCTTAGCAGTAACATTAAAAATCAAAATCAGTAAAACAAGCATAGCGGTCAGTAGGTTTGCTTTTTGTACAACATAAACAACTATCTAAGTTCACTTAATGTCACCAACAAGTAGTTTGTTTACACACTGAAGTCTCTACCTTGTTTAATGTGTTTTCCTTTAACTATTTAACAAAAGGTTACGGGACCAGAGTCCGTTGAGATCACCTGGAGACCCCCCGATCATCCTAATGGGATCATCACTGGGTATGAGCTCTGCAGAGATGGTGAAGTTATCTACGTTGGCACAGACACCCACTATCACGACTTCACTCTCCTGCCAAGCATAGAGTACCGCTATGTTGTCAGGGCCAACAACAGCAGAGGTGCTGTAAGCAGTGAGGTAGCCACAGCAAAAACTCATCCATCAGTCCCATCTGGTGTGGCTCTCCCAACGCTAACATCACTGGAGGCAACCCGGGTCAGTTGATCTTTCTAAACAGACCTGAGTCAAGAGCTCTAGAAGTTGTTATTGAGAAGTTAGTAAGCTCTTATTTTCTCTCTTTTTGTCACCAGGTTAGAGTAGAGTGGCAGACTCCAGCTCGACCTAACGGAGAAATAGTGAGCTACGCCGTGTATCTGAGAGATCCTGTCCAGCTCAACATCACCAGTGCTATCTTTACTCAAGAAGATAGTTCCTTTTATGACAAGCAAATCATATTGCATCGACTGAGTCCTTACCATAGGTAAGTCTGATTCTCTCTCTGATTTTTTCACTTTCAAAAACAGAGAAATATACTTCCAATTCGAACTAAGATGTAATCTTATTTTTATATAAAGGTACACCTGCACATAGAGTGCTACTTTTTTGTGTGTACACTTTTTTTTTTTTTTTTTACACTTTTTTGTGTGTATTGTGCAGTGTTACTGAAACTGCAGTAATGTGTTTAAAAACCTGTTTATGTAATGATTAGATTTAAATAAAAAAAAAACATGCAATTAAATAAAAAAGAAAAACACAATGATTTAACATAAATATCATGTATGATTTCGGAAAAAAACAAAACAGAAAATTAACAGCCACCAGAGAATGTGCGCCATTGTGAAGTGCAAATCTCAGACTTGTGGCTAGAGGGATTTTTATTTTCATCCTTTAATGTTCCGTGATTGGCTCCATACAAAATCCAGCTATGTCTTATGTTTTTAATTAGGGACTACTTTTTTTTGGGAATAGTATGGATCAAACAGGTGTTGTGAGCTGTTTAGAGTGAAATCTTCCTCTTGAGTCTGACAGTTACTCATTTTCTGCCACAGAGGCTTAAAGGAAAATTCCGTTTTTTAACACTTTTAGCCCATTTTCTGTAGTGTCCAGGATGAAATCGAATGATCGACACCAAAATTTTGACAATTGGTCC
>NW_015151179.1:178623-265448 GCF_000732505.1 Cyprinodon variegatus
AAATCTTTTGAGCATAATCCATATTTGTCCTGTAATTGCTTAAAGGTCTTAATATTTTCTCCACTGAATAACTGATTAATTCTTATTAATCCTTTCTGAGCCCATCTCTGATAACCCGTATCTAGCTTGTTTGGAAAAAAGTCAGTAATCTTGGCTATTTTTATCATGCGTGATATAGTTAAAGGTGCTCCTATTTTCTTCCTCACTAGAGACCAGACTCTGTATGTACAATTAATCCACTCATTTTCAATTTTTAAATCCTTCCAATTTTTTCCCTCCATAAATGGCAACGCTTCAAGAGGTACCAGTGGGCAAGCATTGTTCTCCAGACCAATCCAGTTCGTCTTAGTTTGACTTTTTGTTTAAATTTTACTTTTGTTTTTATGTAAGATGCACTTTAAAATATATCCATAATTACTATTGTTGTTTTAATTGTTACCATTATGACCGCCAACTCCTTGGCTTAGATCGTCATCTTCCTTTCATAATCATTCAACTGCCTGTAGCATATGCAATTTGGTCATTTTTGGATTGAACCAGATCGCTTTGCTCTCCCCAGTGTAAACTTTGTGGTCTGTTTTTCCACCTTAGTGGAGGCTACTCCACTCTGCCATGCAGGGAAGTTCTCTAGTAGGATTTTCTTCATTCGGTTTTTTATCATGTTTTATCATGCCACCTTCATGATCTTGGGCTCTGGCTGTTATAGTTCATTGCAAGAGGCCTTACTTGTTAGAGTACAATTTATATCGCTCCAGAGCCCATCTTCTGTCCACAAATAATATTTGAAATCAATTTCTAAAAGGCGGAGGACTACAGAATGGGTAGGGGTGTTTAAAGGTGGGCAGCGTCTCTGCTGTGATTGACATTGGAACACAGCAGCACAAACATAGCGAACAAAACAGTTCCTGTGATGATCGGTTCGCAACAGAGCAGTTGGATCTCTCCCCACTGTCTTCACCAGAGACAGAGGCAATTGGAAAAAAGGACAGTACTTTTAATCTAAATTCTAATTAATTTACAGTTTTTTATCAGTCCTAAAGCAAAGCACAACAGCCTAGCATGGAGCTGCTGTTGTCAGTTCTTCCAGGTTAAACAATGAGCATAAATAAGATGCAGCAACCTCTTTTCAATATGAAGAGGGTGTCAAACAGATGGTTTTAGGCACAGAAGCAGGATTTTAACAAATGTCCAGTAAATTGTCAGAATAATGATGGATATGTAGACAGTTTTGCAGCAAACATTTAGGAGTGAGTAAAAATTTAAGCTCAGCAGTTCTACCATGTTTTACAACAAAAAATATTTTTGCAAACAAGGTAGATCAGAGTTTTAATGCCTAAAGAAAAATCTCATAAAAGCCAGGTTAAATCACATAACCTGTCTTTATGAAGTTGCTCTTAAGCCTTTTAAAATAAAAAAATTATGGATGAATCAGTTTTCCATTTTCTTTATCTTCATTTAGGTTTGTAATTGTATTTCACAAGATTTGGAAAAGTTTTAGTAGTATGAAAACATTTATAAGACACTATTAAATTAAAGGCTGAAAAAAAAAAATCATTTTTGTGATTATTTGATTTATTTATTTATTTTGTCCAAAGAAGTATTTTTATTACTTTTTTATATCCCTGTATTTATTCTTAATCCTAATTTTTTTATCTGTGTAGGTATGAAGTGAGGGTAGAAGCCTGCACAGTGCTGGGCTGTTCTTCTAGTGACTGGTCCTCAGTATGCACACTGGAGGCTCCCCCTGCTGGTCAGCCAGCACCACTCTTAGATCTCACAACTGACCCTCAGTCCAGCCTGCAGACAAGCTTTCTTCTCACGTGGTCCTCCCCAGCTCTGTCGAATGGTAGGATCCTACACTATGAGGTACACCGCAGACAAGACGCCTTGGACACAGACAAGCCGGGTACAGCAACATCTGTTTATAAGAATGTCTCCACATCATTCAAAGACAGTGGACTTCAGCCTTACACGACATACCAATACCAGGTAAAAAGAAAGGTGCATTTTAAAGGATTATTCAGTAAAATAAAAACACATGAACCTAAATCAGCACTAAACACCCTGAAGAAAGAATGTTCTCTGTTTATATGCATAAGGTGCAACTTGATTAGTGTCCTTAGTTATTTTGACTCAGTTGTCAGGTAGCAGTTGGTTTGTGTTCTTCTGGCTCGAGCATAAAGTGAAATAAGGAATCGAATTAATGAATAAAAACTAAGATTTCAAAATCAGTCTTCCGCAGTAACCTAAAACAGTTCCTTGCTAAATTTCACCATTAGCCTCATTTGAAGACAAGACTAATGGTACTAAAGCACCAGAGGATAGGCAATCATATTTTTCTAAACATCTTGTCTGAAGTACAATAACATCCTGCTGCAGCACCATCCCTACCAGCACCCATTATCCCCAACAATCACAGACACACAAGCTCACATTCACATAACTAATCAGACAGGTGTTAAATGGAGCAGTCCATAATCATGCTGTTGTGCTTGTGCATTGGCCCACTAATTGACAGGTTAGCCCTTTGGAAGCAACAATAACATTAGCATTCCTGCCTGTCAGACGTATGAGCTGAGGCCAGAGAACGGATGTAATTGATTGAGTTTGCCTGATTGTGGTGCCGTCTTTATTTACGAGACTTCTAATTTATGACATGAGGAGGGAGGGAAGGAGGAGCTTTGGGAGATGACGAGCGGGCAACGGAGCCATTAATCACTGGGCCCTCTGAACACCCCACTTCCTGATTACCAGGCAGCCAATCGAATTAACTGTTATCCTCCTTGGTAACAGAGCTTGTATTGGAAAGACCTTTTAATGGTGACCGCTACATGTCCCTGGAGAATTCGGCAGTGGAGGGGGGGACTGAGGTGGAGGGACAGCATGGTTTGTGTGAGGTGGCGATAAGCATAGGTATACAGTTGTACTCTGTTATATTGAGTGAATTATTTCCCCAAAAGTTATTCTCCTACTGGCTGATTATTCTCAGTCACTTTGTGATTTTTTTTCTGTTTTCCTTACATTATCCATCTGTTCACTCATCCATCCACCTGTTAATATTCTGTGTGCATATCTGGGTACTGCACTTTCTCCCTATGTGTTACAAGCATACACAAGGACGAGTCAGTCTAGTTTAGCACACCACGGCCAATAGAGAGAAATCATATTAGGCTAATTACACTGGGTCATAAGCTCCTATTGACAGCTTTATGCGTGCTTTTAATTACTGCCCACTTTCACACAACTTAGCCCCTTCACCCCAAGTAGATGCACCCGCCAAGTTACTGTGTCGGCCTATCAGAGCACTAAAACCCAGCCTGCTGTTCGCCGTCCAATAAAAATGCTCAAATCCTGCTTGGTAACGTACTGAAGTCGTTTGTTGCCATGGCGGCTCTTTTGCTGCCGTGGCAGCTAACAGGATATATTTTTATTTTGTGTCTAACAAGCCGAATCATGGCCCAATAGGAGGCAAGAAGACAAGAGTGTAGAGAAGGCAGTAAAAAGTTTGTAGATGATATAAGGACGAAGGCATGAGTTGTACCTTTTTAACACTGGATCAAGGGCGAGGTGATGTGATCCGACTTTAAATTTGAACATTTACTCCCTTTTCTGACTATGTGGCACAAACTTTTTATTATCACTCAAAGCCATACGTCATGCTGTGGTCTTAACTTTGTTGCTATGGAAAGAAAGAACATAGATGTTGCTGGGCAACATTGTATTCTTGAGCAATTTATCATTTTTGGCCAATCGAACCATTTAATAAACTATTGTAATGTTTTTATAGAGGTAAATTATTGTTAACTTGTTTGTATGTGCAGTGTGATCTGTTATTTTAATGGATTGGTAATCGCATTATTTGTTCTGTCTTAGAAGAGAGTTTCATTTAACTTTATGGACAATTGCTAACTACTCACAGAAAGGCAACATAGCTACTAGGATTATTCTTTCTCATTTAATCCTAAAATGTAAGGTCCATTAATTTGTTAGTGAGCATGGATACGTTTTTGTTCACTTTTGTTAGCTGATATCAGTATAGGGCTTTTAGCTTACATTCCAAATGGCCCCACATTGACCCCCAGTAAACACAGTGGTGGCAACATCAGCATTAGCAATGGAAAGGTTCGGATTAGTGCATTTGTAAGTCCAGCCTTAGTTGCTATCGCTGGAAATAGATATTTGCATTTGTACCTACCCAATTTATTGGTTTTACATAAGGCAGGATATATTGTCTGATTTGAACATTTCTTTGATCTGGTTATGTGCTTAAGGTTGAAACTGCTGCTTCAGCAAAACAACAATGGCCACATTTCAAACGAAAACACAAAGTGAAGAACAGAAGAATGATGAACTGAATTCATTTATTGTAAGCTGAGTTCTACCCTTTCATACACAACAATGATCCATCATATCAGCTCTTCATTGAGGTGTGTGCATTGCCATTCCTTGAAGCTTGGACGTTTTTTTCTCCTCCTGCTTGTATCTTGACATCTTCTGATCCATCCCTTCCTCCTTCCAGTCTCCACTCTCTCCATCTTCTCCTCTTCTTTCCCCTCTCCCTCCTCAGTCCATCTGTGCTGTCACTTAGATCAATCAGTCTGATTGATTACAGCCTAATTGACTATTATTGAGGTTAATTCAACTCTTAACACACATGCAAGTATATGCATACACTTACAAACCTTGCCGTCATAGCCACAAACAACAAACCACGCACACAGGCACACACTTTCAACACTAAAGCTTAGAGCCATCCATCTGCCTTCTGCACTACTTCTGACAGGCTACAGATGACTTACACATGCAAATCTCCACCCCGCCTGACCCTGCGCTGTGTACACCCTCTAATTATACCCAACACAAGCACACAAATAAGATTACTGTGTATGTGTGTGAATAACTCCTTGATGAAGGTGAAAAGTAATTGTCATGCAGATATGTTAGTATTGGGTTGCATGGTGAAAAGGTTTTGCTCTTGGTGTTGATGGTAGTTTTGATGGATTGTCAAGTGAATTGACTCGTACTCATTTGTTGGTCAAGTGGATATTGGTTAATTAAGAGAAGCCTTGCTCAGTCAGACTTCATGAAATGCATTTAAAATGCTGCCGACAGGGTGGGGGTAGTTTGTCGAGATTATTCTTAAAGGTGTGCTTTGATCACTTTAGTGGATGAATTTTTTGGTATGTGGCCAACAGGTGTGGGCTGTAAACTCAGCTGGTAACACCTCCAGCCCATGGGTCAGTGGGAGGACTGGACCTGCTCCGCCTCAGGGTGTGGGCCCACCTATTGTCTTGGATGTTTCATCAACTTCAGCGGTCGTGGACATCCTCCCCCCAGCTAAACCCAACGGGATTGTGAGCCTCTTCAGAGTGTTTTCCGAGGACCACGACAACCTAACTCTGGTAAAATGATGCCACTGAATAAAACCACACACTTTAAAAAAAAACACATTTACAACTGAATCTATTAGCTGTTTTTTGTTGTTTTCAATATTTCTCTTGGTCAAACAATGCTTTGATTTCTGTTTCTTTAAAATATGAGCAAACAAGGTATTTTCATCCTGCTGCTTTTCTTTTCTTGCAGCTATCAGAGGGAACATCCCATCAGCAGACACTCCATGGTTTACGTCCTTACACTCAGTACTGGGTGGGAGTTGAGGCATGCACCTGTTATCAGGTAGTTATTGCTGTTAATTGTACTTGGGCAGGTTAGATCTTTATCAATTACAATATATATATTTTAAAATGTATTATAACTACATCTTAAAGGCTTAGATTAAGCTCATATATCAGGTGATTACTCAGGTGAGTAATGCCTGTCTAGTGTTAAGATATGTTAGTTTTGATGAATATGACAATATTCAATAAAAAAAAAAATCATCTTTTTTTTGTTTCAATGAATTAGATTATTATATAAAATAGGGCCTGCAAGAAATATTATGAAGCATATGCATTCAACACTACAGGGCACTCCTGAAGCTCAGTTTGCTTTGGTTGTGACCTTCTGCGCTGTTGGGTTGGGTTTCTCATGTCACATCTTTCTCATAATGGATATCTGTGTTGTTTATATCAGGATGGTTTGCTGCAGGCACAGTACTACAGTATTAGTATTTCTAGCACTTTGGCTGATGCCAAGTCCTGCTGAAAAATGAAATTAGTGTCTCCATAAAGCTAGTCAATAGAGGAAAGCGTGAAGAGCCCTGGTGTTTCCTGGTAGATGGTTGTGCTGAGTTTGGACTTACACACAGTAGACCAACGCAAGCAGATGACAAGGCTCCACAAATCCTTCACAGCTGTGGAAACCGACAGACCTCAAGCCATTTCAGATATCCCCGTTGCAGTTGACCCTTGTTTGAAAATGTCTTCCTTCCTCTCAACTGTCCAATGATACTCTTGCACTTGAAGAACCAGCTTCTTTAGCAATGACTTTTTGTGGTTTATCCTGTGGATGAACCTTATCTTTGGGAAGGGGTTACTGAATCTGCTGGAAAGCTATCAAAGCAGCAGTGTCCCTCGTTTTTCCTTGTGAAATATTAAAATCTGTAAATCTAATTTTGAATTTTCGTTATCTCTAAGCCATGATCTTAAAAGTTAAAGGGGAACACCGGTTTTTTTTTACATTTGGCCCTTGATTTTATGTTATTACATCATGTTCTACTCACCCATATTAGTTTTGTTTCATTTAGAGCTGTTCTGAAGATATTCCATTAGGTTATATCCAAGTAACATCTTCCGATGGGCAACGACTTGAAGGCACAAACTAAACTGCTCATAATTTATTCTTTATGGTACGCCAGCATTCATAACATGTAGGCGAATCACTGTCCCCCAGACATCCGCGGTTATATTTTTTATATTTATATTTTTTTAAAACAAAGTATTTTTGAACTGTGACACAAAATTAGATGACTCTGTTTTAAATGTTTGTTAGTGTTGTAGCCGGGGTCCAGTGATACAGCTTCACACCCTTGCTGCTCCGCCAGCCGACCAGCGTCCCCCTCGGCTCATCACCCTGACCTCTCGCTCGGTTCAGATGGAGTGGGACGAGCCCATGGAACCAAATGGAGTCATTGACAGGTAAGGAACAGTCTTGGAAAAGTAAACATCACACAGATAAGTTACAAACTTCTCTGAGTTTCTGCCTGCTTTGGATTCCAGCTGTGAGCTTCATATCAGGTCCTCCTGCCCACAGCCCCCACAGCCCATCCCTTCAGCCTGCACACAGGGACTAACAGAAATCTGCTTCTTTGGCAAACAACTGAGCTATAATGTCACAGGTAATTCCACAGATAGAATGGGTACGCATTATTTGAAACAAGTACTGTGGTCAGACCCAATTTATTACTTTAAAATTAAGTGTTATCAGAATATTATGTAGTATTCAGATCTTATTACCAATAACATGACCATGAATTTATAAATCTAAGAATATTAGGAGCCAGGTTACATCTTTGAAAATATAGATATAGAGTCTGAAAACCTTCGCTGAGGTAAAAATGTCTTTAACTGTCCAGGTCTCCAACCATACTCTACCTATGAGCTGAGAACTGCCTGCTTCAATAACATGGGCAGCACTGCCTCCAACTGGACAACCGTCAGCACACTCAGCGAACGTAACACATTTATTCACTCCTTATTTCACAGCTAAGCTGTTAGATGAAGCCGAAAAATAATGTATTTGACTTGTTCTTGGTGCCTCCCCTCAGCACCGCAGTACGTGTCTCCCTTCTCTGTGGACAGCAACCTGACAGTAATCTGGATGGACTGGACCAGGACCTTTTCCCTCAACGGGTACCTGAAGGAGTTCACTGTGATGGAGAGCCAGCTCAGAGTTTACACAGGCTTCTACAGCTACCTTCACATCCCACGCACATCACAGAAAAGTGAGGGTGCTCATCATAAGAACACACATGTTAAAATACCAGGTTTTTATAACTTAACATTTTTAGACTATTATAAATCATAACCAAATCTTTTCAACATATATCCTGTTAGAATCAAATTCCAATAGACATGCCTGCTCTAAAGAAAAAAGCATGAAAACATAAAACAGCCTGGTTAGATAAGTATGGACTCAGGTACAGGTATGACATTGTCATGCCTTTGGCAGGCTTTGGTTTAAAGCGATCATCTATTTTCACACACAGTTCCTATGACTGGAAGTAAGATTCATTTTCTGCAGGAAGACAGCAAGAGTCCAAACGTGTTTCGATCAGCGAATCACTGGAAGGAGCTGAAGATTAGACATAGATAAGATAAAACAAAGTATAGATCATCAAAATATTATTGGAGACATTATAAAAGCTACTGACATGTTGTTTTACTTTAATATCTCTAAAGACTCACTCTATGATCCATTGAGAATAATTTAAATCACTTTTTCATGCCATTTTCTGTTAAAATGTAAATTAAAAACAAAAGTCTTCTGGTGGAATTAAAATCACTTAAAGTCTGAAACCGTGTAGGTCCCTATTTTACACAATGTATACATATATATGATTGCAAATTTTGGTTTGCTGAGTAGATAAAATAAATTACAGAAGATAAAATTCTCAATTTTTTCAGAATTTGGTTATAGAGTACCTGTACTTTAGCTAATCTTTAAATTTTTGATTGTCTGCAGTGTAAATTATATAGTGTAAACTAATTTAAAAGATTATGTTTTCACTGATAACATACTCTGTCCCGATGAAATCCTGCTTAGCAGTAATATTTTGTTTCTGATGTCTCTGTTTTTGTAGCCTTGTCGTTTCAGGTGACTTGTGTCACAGACAGCGGCAGTGCCAGCACGCCCACCATCAGATACAGCCCAGCCACAGGCCTTGGTAACATACTCAAGACCTGAACTATTCCAAACATTGAAAACAACATTAAAACTGCATTGGATATTGTACTAAATGAACCTTTTTAACTCCTCTTTCTGAACACAGGTCCTGTTGAGCCTGTTGATGGTGATAAGCAGGGTGTCAGCATTTCAGCCACACCTGTTTACTCTGAGCTGTGGTTCATTCTGCTGTTCGCACTGCTGGGTCTGTTCCTGCTTGCTTTACTGATTGGCTTACTGTTAAAAAGGTATAATAATATAAAGTGTTTATAAAATACTTATTAATATATGTGTATATATATATATATTTACAATAAACATATATAAGATGGAAGAATAAGAGATAAACAGGTTTCTTTTTCACTATCTAGAGCTTTGAGGAAGAATCCATCAGCCAGAGAGCGCCCTCCACTGGTCATGCTTCAGAAGAGCAGGAAGGCCGGAGGAGACGCGTACTCGGTGAGAAGCAGAGAGAAGAGCAACTCTGAAACACAGAGGGGTTAAAAGTGCAGCTTCCCTTATAGATTAGAAAGAGCAGAAAGAAGAGCAGTATACAGATGGTTCATGTAGGTCAACCCAAAGACAAACAAGAGATTCTGTAACATTAATAACTAGATAAACCCCTTTGAAAATACAGTTGCATATCAGTACTATTGAACAAATGGTTCAAAAGGTTTGTTTCTGTAGTTCAGTTCAAACTTGAAACTCAGTTATTATACAGATTAATTGCATACAGTAAGATATTCCAAGTATTGTTTTTTCTAGTTTGAAAAGATTTTTGCTTCCTCCTAAATAACTCTGGACTTTAAGCAGCTTTGATACTGTACACCTCCACCCTTATTCCAGAGTCTGGGACTTAGCTGTTCAAATGATAAGCAAAATTGACTTTCTTTTTTACCTTGATCTGAAATATGAGATTGAAGCACTGTGAAATAATCCAGTCATTTTCAACTTCACCCAGCTAAGATGTTATGTACCAGATATGCATGTGTAGTGACGTAGACCACAGACTCCATCTACAGTTCACACTTTGCATCACAGTCCTCTTAAAGCTGCTCATGTTGCTTCTGATTGTTCACCTTTTTAAACTCTGCTTAGTTCTTCCTCTCAACTTTCAATTAGTCTGTTTGGATTTAGCAATTATTTTTTTAGCAAAGACCTTTGATGGCTGGTCCTCATTTTCCAGGGATTTAATGTCTGTCTACTGGACAACAGTTGACTCACAGGTCTTTCCTCTTGTTATGTAAACCATCACATATTATGTACACATTAGAAATCATTTTCATTGTTTCTGCGTAATATTAAATTGTTCTAACAAGCTCAGATTGGATTTAATAAGCTCTTTCCTTGTGCAGTTATAATCTAAGTTTTACTTTTTGAACTGAATTACTGGAATAAAGTAAGATTAACAATTAAATTCTTATATTTTTATTGTTCTTTAAATGTCAAACATAACTCAGACTCACAGCTTATTTTTCTCTTTTATTTTCAGTACAGCACTAGGTCATATTTAAATTATCAAATTGCAACCATACAAGATGCTGTTTGGGACCCCTTGTTTGCCAAATTAAAATGTATGATTTCATAATTGATTAAAGGAACCATCAGTATATTACACTGATTATATTTGGTTTATACTGCGACTTTTCTACATAAATATACTTTTTTGTGGTTATGTCTGTTAATCACATTTTTTATTATTATTTTCTTTATATCTGTTTCCACTCCAATCATGCTCTGCTCCCTCCATCTGGTCTAATCCCCAATCTTTCTCTCAGAGACCATGTCCTGAGCTGTGCTCTAAACATCTCTCCGGCTCTATGCTCCTCTTTGATCGCCCTAAAGTAAGATCACTTTCTGTCTTTTTTTCTCCCAAACCCCTAAATGTTTATCTCACTATTCCCCCTGCAGTTTGACACTGTAGCAGACTGTGTTGAGATCAGCAACATTATACTTAAAAGCTACACTGTGTACACAGAGGTATGGGAAAGTGGATTTTTGGTGGCTTACCATCCTGCGTGTGTGCTCTGTGTTTGCATCTGCATGCCTTGTTTGTGCAAGTGTGCATACCACGGCCTATCTGATGAAAACAGCGGCCGGCTTGTTGTGGTCAGTGGGAGTAAGAGATGAACAGTCTCTTGGTTTGTTTGGTTTTATAAATATACACTCTGCATGTCATAAAAATCATAGTTGATTTCTAAGCAAATGAACAAGAGCTTTCCCTTGGATGATAACTCTTCAGCCAAAAACAAGCATTTTAGCTGTAGCTGATGCAGAGAAACTTCTCATTTCCCAAAAAAACATTTTTGAAAACATGTACTGTGGACATGAAAAACAAGTCACTGTTTCAGAAGGGTCAAATTATTGACACGAATCAAGCAAAGAAAAAACTTTCTAAAATGTTATCAAAAACTGCACAATGCAGCATTAAAAACTGGAAGGAAAGCAGGAAAAGTTCACTTTGATATCATAAACATTTGGTAAATTAAATGTCCAATAAACACAGCAGAACTCAAAACTTTCATAGTGAAAAAAGGGCATTCAACATGAACAAAAAGATGAATGAATTTAAGAAAACAGTGATGAGTGAAGTTAGTGGGGAGAAAAGGCCTCATTTTTTGTTAGGAATCATAAACATTGGCCTCTGGATTTCTGTGACCTTTCTGTGGCTTTCCTGAGAGTGATGGCTGCATCAGGGTAAGAGGAGACACGCATGACGAGATGAACCCATCATCAGGTCTGCTGTAGGAGGAACTAATAGGCTTTGGAGTTCCTGAAGACAGGGAGGTCTTGGTGCAGGACCTGTTCTGCAGGCCAAGGATGTGCATAGTGGTCCTTCGCTCCCATCATCCCTGCAAGAACAAAAATAAATGCTTCTCTCTGGACAGAAATAAAAACTTTGTAACATGACGATAAGAAACTGCAAACATTTTAATTTCAATTAAGGAAATCTCTAAACCCTAAGGTTATATTTATAGTGTAGTTTCCCCTCATGGATCACTCTGTCATTCGAATAAAAGAGCATGACGAGGCATAATATTTCCCTTTCTCTGTTTATATTAACATTTTGATTTGAAGAAGTAACAAGTTGGGTTACGTTTAGATTGTTTTCTGCCAGTGATGTATACAACTGTTTGTTTTTAAATGTGACTGATGTATTTGCTGAAAGGATGTCTAACATGCAGTCACTCTTGCATCAACACTGTACCTCACAGGGTCTGACAGACACAAAGATTGTTGGCAGCAGTTCACGCTATAGCCCCATGTCTGTCCTGCGGGCTCCCAGTCAAACTGACCTAACTCAAGCCTACTCCCAGCATTCCCTGCATCGCAGCGTCAGTCAGCTGATTGACAGGAAGTCACTGATGATGGACGAAGGATGTTGGGACAACCCAACGGGATATGATTCTGGACTGGTGAGGACTGACGTATGTTTCCTTGTTAAAGACAGAAAAATTCCCTCTGGAGATCCAGGTTCTACTTTAACTGAGTTATTTCTATAATCTAGTTTGATTTATTTTCATCTGCTAAGACTGTAGGTTTTGTAGCATACAAGGCCATTTCAAAATATTTATACAAATTTCCTTTTGTTTGTGGGAGATTTTTTGTGATTATTGCAAACAGCCATGCAATAGAAGGCAAGAAAACAATACAGGGTGTAATATTTAGTGTTAGTATAAGGTCTGAATTAATAACATCTTTTTATAAACTGCAGTTACATATCCTTTAAGGAAGGCATCGCCACAGCTGGATTCTGTCACCATATTTGACCATCTCTGTGGTGTGTTCAGGTTGACGCCAATGATAGTTTTCAGCCATCATAACTTTTAAATAAAGATCAAACAGGTTCATTTCATTTGGATCCTATTAGAGGATGTTTCCCCTACTTGACATTGTGAACATCAGCTTTGTGTAGCTTTCTTTTAGCTGCCGGTCCACTGTTAATGAGGAAAGACATATGTTGGTAGCTTTGCATTTGTACCATACACTCACCATTTTCATCTCCTTCTGAGGCCTTCACTAAACAGCAGTCTATATGCTTAAGTAAAAAAGTTACATCAGATCAGAGCTACGGGGGCTGAAAAACTCAATGTCTTTATGCGTCTAGGAGTTGGTTTGTCACATAAAACCATATGGCAGAACAGCCCTTGTTAGATGGTGCTTCTAAAACAGCATGGGTCTTTAAACAATCTCTGTTAGCCCATTGATGGATTGTTAGAATAGTAAAGGTGCACCCTGGCCTGTTACAAAGGAACCCTGAAATAAAATGAACCTGGTACAGAAAAAATGAATGTATGGATAAATAAAAATTATTCTATCCATAAGTTACTATGCTGCTCTCAAACAGTGACATACTTAATAATCTTTCTGCTGTAAATAGATTTGTGATCAGAGATTTTAGTAATGTACAGTGGTGTTCTGCAACACCTAGCAGCTGTAATCTAGGATAGAATATGTTGTCAGAAAGACTAAAACTGTAATAGTCATATGGTGATCTCCACTATAAGCTGCAGTTCAGTGGTGGACGACTTGATTTTTCAGTCTTGCTGACAACATTATGTCTGTTTGCTTTCTTTCAGTATGTGGAGGAAGATGAGCTTGTGGACGCCATCAAGGCCTTGACTTCTGTGAAAAAAGAGCACACCATGTTTACCGACACTCATCTTTAGGCTGGTAACGGTGAAATACTGGAGCTGATTAGTGTCCTGTCGTATTCCCACAATGTGTTTGACATGGAGTAGAGCAAAGCAACCTTCGCTTTAGTAGAATCAGGGACAAAACAGTGCTTAGACTTCACAGTTTGTAAATATCTGACTCAGATTCTGATCGATTTTCTCTGCTTGCCAACTATTTTTACAGCATTTAAATTCCCAGTAGGATCAAAATAATCCAGCAGTAGTTCTGGTCAGTAACTCCCAACCTTTTAACTGTGCCTATTACAATATTTTAATGGACAGAACTAGAGCTTTAATAGTAGATAGACACATGGTCTATATGCTGTTATTACTGAATGGATTTGCCAATTATTTAAATGTTTTTATTTTTATTAACTTTTCTTAAAACACGTTGCTGGAAATTGCAGATGTAATGTCTGTTTATTATAATGTGACCAAAAGGTCCAACCTGAGATTTTGTCCTACTGCATCTTTGTATATTTATTGCTTTTTTTGTGATTTTAAATGTAAAGCTAATGGCTGATAGTCAACTCAGATCTCTGTACTTGCTGTTAATGGTTACTGACTGTTGTTTCCATGGTTTACAGATTATATCACTGCTCTGTCGTTAAAGAACCTTCAGTTTCAATAAGAGAAAGGAAAACTCCTGTTTAGCGTCTTCTATAGAAGTAAAAAAACACACTGATTATATCTAGAATCCACACACTAGATGTAGAAGCTGTACATATTAGAGAGCTATGTTTACTTTCATTGTAATGTTGATGGGTTATAATGATTTTTGCATACAATATTAATAACTGCTGTTATGACCAACTTAAAAAAAAATGACAGTATTATTTATGGCTGTATTATCTGTTATTCAAAGATATGTTGTAGATCAGTAGATTGTGTATTTTGGGGTGAATAATTAAAAAAACATAAAAATCTATTTTTCCTTGTTTTCTTACCAAGAGGAAGCATGGTGACAGTCGTTATCCTGCTCACACAATTAAATATATGCTGGTTTAGTGTAAATAATGTTTTGAACTACCTATTGTCTTGCCAGATTTCCCTTGAAAATAAGCTTGTTAATCTCAGTGGTGAGTTTTCTTGTTTTTTTACATACATATATTGCATGGATTGTATTACAAGATGCAGAAAAAGATAGAAATGGACAGATAATTATACTTTAATCTTTCTTTATTACACTGTCAAGTGAAATGAAAGGATTTGAAAGCAGCAAGTCAACAACAGAGCACAGATGTACCAGACTGATGTTCACAGACAATAACAGAAGTCCTACAACAAAAGGTAAAACATCACTAGACAAATATAAATTCTTTATTTTCTTGAGGTGAATTTTGTCTTTTTATCAATATTTATTTAAACAGCATGAAATCAATTATTTGCACATAATAAAAAACATATTGGTGTCTAGTGGGATGAGGGAGTGAAATAGTAGGTTAAATTGAATAATCTTTTTGCACAATAATTTATTTATTCTAAACTTGTTTCACCACAAATGAAGCAGTATTATCTAAAATGTGTTTCTAGCCTGTTTTTGTGTTTTCTGCTGAGTTTGTACAACACAGATGTGCCAGCAGCTGTACGGCGCCTTAGTCACCTCACATACGCACGCCAACACCAGCGCAACTGTCTCCATCAAAACTATGCTGCCGTAATTTACTTTTGCTGCCGTGTCCCTTAAGGGGACATCTAAGCAAGTTTAAAATTAACAAACTGGCAGTAACAATCGAGGCCCCCCGCTCAAGGACGCCAATCTGACAAGGGCACTTCTGAAGCGTTCGCGGCCGCATTCACAGCTATTGTCAGTCACAGAGGGAGGGGAGAGGCTGTGAAAGGAAAGCTTGTGGAGTGATTGTAAGGGACAGTATGGCCCAGAGCTACACACACACACACACTTATAGGGGCTTTTATTAAACTCATAAATCACGACATGACGACAGACGCCATCTAAGAGACTGTCTGACGGGAAGGTTAGTGAAATCACAGAGCTGCAGAGGAAAAATGCACATCTTTTTTTTTTTTTGCACCAACATCTTTGCATCAACAAAGTGTCCAATCTGAGCAGACAACAAAACTCATGTCTAATTATTTCCTGCACTTTTCTTATTGCTAAGTTCAGCTTTAAATACATTAAAATCATCGCTAAAAATAGTCATGTTAAAGTTCCATTTTGCTTTTTTCAGTCAAGCAATTAAAACCTGCAACTTCTTGACATTTCTGGATGACTGAATATACTGTACAGTGTGTTACAGAATAAATATGAAATGCATTTTATAAGAAATAACACAGTTTTAAGACTGGGATGAACTAAACTTCAGGTAAGCATGGGCAGGCTAACGGTGTAGAGGTTTTAAAAGGTTGAATTCCATTCAGTTTATTTATATAGCGCCAATTCACAACACATGTCACCTCAAGTCACTTTACAGAGACAATTCAACCAGATCATAAAGTCAGATTGATTCAAAGTTTTCTATCCAAGGACCAATTGATTGCATCGACTCATTGACTCTTCAGCAATCCCCAACACCACGCATGCATGAAGTGACACTGGAGAGGAAAAACTCCCTTTTAACAGGAAGAAACCTGCATTAAAACCAGGCTCAGCGTGAGCAGCCATCTGCCGAGGGCAGTTGAAGGAGTTACAGATTAAAATCAGCAGAAAATTAAAAGTAAGCCACTCAACCAATAGATAAATGCTCCCACTGAGTCTGGCTCTGCTTTGAGGCCTCCATTCCTTTCCACTGTTGCCATATGCTTAACCTGATGGAGATGTTGATGCTTTAAGGTCAATCATAAAATCCAACTGACACAGTTCCCTAATAACATTTTTGATCGGATAGCAAAATGAAAAAATATTTTATTAACGAATGTTAAGTCTATATTGCCAGGATACAGAATGGTTAAATTGGCACTATATAAATAAATCCAATAGATTTAAAACTGTACAAACATAGCAGCATTTTTTATGTGAGCTAACATTATAGTAACTGTACTTAGTGTGTTAGATTAGCTTTGCAAAAGCAGACAAACTTTTATTTTAAAATAAAAGTTTATAGATATTAAGCATTTTTAGGACATTTTTTTTAACAAATGGAGAAACAGTAAAACTGATTAGCTACCAGGCTATCACACCAGCCCATGCCTACCATCAGGTTTTGGTAAGACCAATAATGCTCGCTTCATTAACAGGTTGTAGTGAACATTGCTGTATTTTAAACTGCAAAAGCACTCATTCAATGTCAACTATATGATCAGAAACCAGAAGTTACCTCGTATAGTAGCAAATCCTCAACTCAGTACATAAAACAATATCATTTGAAGAAGCTTAAATAAACAGATATATGCATTTTAGCTCATTAGAATCTGGCTAATATAATGTAAACATAGCCAGACAAAAGTTGATGGACAACAAACAGAAGATTCTGTAAACAAAAAACTAAACTCTAAAAACTCTAAAAATTTACTGTAATATTAGACTGTATAGTGCAAGATAAAACATACTTAGGTCCAATATGTCATTACATCAATATAGGCCTTTTATACATGTTAGTATAAACACACAATAAAACACAAGTGCATCCTTATAAGGATTTTGTTTTGAATATGCATGTCAGATTATAGTGTATTCTAACCTATGTATGTTTTTTTTTAGTAACAAATCTTAACTTAGCCACACACACAACTCTGGAAATGCATAAATCACAGGATCTATCTAAAGCCTTCGCAAAGCAGGATTCCCAGTGATTTTCCTTGTTATGGTTTAGTTAACTGTAATCCAGTCTGCTTTAAATTGTTCATAAATTCATTAAACCCCAAGTCAGAGTGGGCAGGTCCATTATGTTCCCACACAGTGATCTCCCTCTTCACAATCCTTTGGTCACTATAATTCTCTCTCAAACACAACAGGTAAATAAGGCACTACGACAGCCATCTGACACAGCGCGTATAAACACCTCTTTTTCAATTAGATTGAAGGAGTAGATGTGTAACACCTCTCATTAGGTATAAAAAAATGAAACTAATAAATGTTATTAGTGTTATTAAATGATCTTTCACAGGCACCTTGGGGGTGAATGTGGATAATCTCAAGCGGGAAAAAAGCACTTTTACTTATAAAGCATGAACTCAGATATGAGCCCTAAAAATAAGCACTGAAAAGCGGTTTACAACTAAATGCCTGCTTTCAAATAAACAGTACCTTGCAAAAGTATTCTTGTTATCCATGATCTTATTCATATTTGGTCACATTACAAGTAAAAACAAAAATATAATCCTAATTTTTTAAGAGTCTCTTACTGGTTTGTTGTGGATGGTTTAAATAGAGCTATGGTTGTATGTTTAGTGTCCTGCTGGTTGAAGTTCAACCTTCATGTCATTCTCTTGTCCTGTAGTTTAACTGACCAAGTTTTCTGTGCCTGCTAAAAAAAAAGCATCTGGCAGAACCATGATGCCCCAACTTTGTTTCACAGTGATGACGGTGTGTTATATCCAGCTTTTGTATTCTGTAATACGTAGTGTTTTGCATGTAGGCCAAAAATATAAATTAGAATTTACTCTGAAGCGAGTTCCCTCTTTCAAATGCTTGTTTTGTCTTCCAATCACTGTTTAAATAATAATAATAATAGCGCTAGCCTAGAAATGGATTGTCCTGACTAACAGGCGAACCTCTGCACCTAGCCTAAAGCCCCTTGGCCTCCACTTTGATTCATAAGCCTCATTTACACGCAACCTCACAGCTTGGATGAGTTAACCGCGCCGAGCTCGGTTCCTTATGACCGTTTACACAACAAGCTAGCATGGTTCATTGCCTCCTATTGACGATCTAAGGTACTACTGCTCTCTAGAGGGAAACAAGCAAATCAACATGGCGGCGCCTGTAACATTCAGGAAGTTTGGTTATCATTGTAATATTTCATTGTTTGCAGAGAGTCAGGCGAAGAAGGCAGCGTTTGGTGAAATTACTTGACAGAGTTGGCTTTTGGGAAGTGGATACGACAAACGTCTAATCGGGGCTTACAGATGCAGGAAACAACAACTGAGGTTGAGGTTCATCACACTGCTAAGTAATAGTATTTTTTTAAATGTCTTAATTTTCATGATTGTGGCGGCTGACTGTAAGGAGATCTGAGCAAAGTCTGCTCATGCACTCTTTGTTATCTGAGAACTGAGCCAGAACTGAACCAGGCCGAGCCCTACTGATGAACTACTACCAGTTTAGCGCGGTACGGTTGTGTCTGGCACGGTCCGGCTCAGTTTTGCGTGCCATTTACACTCAACAGTTATCTCGGTTATCGTGCTCGGACCGATCTCGGCACGGTTTCAAAAGGGTAGTGCAAATGGGGCTATATTCTACTATCCTGGCCTCCAATGTCTTGGTGGCGTTATGGTTTTGCAATACATTTTCAGATATAGGATGAAAAGTTGTCTGAGATGTCCAAAACTTGAATTATTGGTTTATAACCTAATTC
This sequence comes from Cyprinodon variegatus, assembly GCF_000732505.1. Lineage (NCBI taxonomy): Eukaryota > Metazoa > Chordata > Actinopteri > Cyprinodontiformes > Cyprinodontidae > Cyprinodon > Cyprinodon variegatus. The sequence continues at coordinate 197,597 of NW_015151179.1, forward strand.
CTAATCCTGTTGTTAAATTAACTCCTGCTGTATCGCTGAGCTGTCTGGTGAGGTCCTTGTTCCTTATTATGCTGTGTGCTAACAGTTGCATTTATACTGAGAGGAAATACGTGTGGACTCTATGTGATAATTATTTGAATTCTAAAAGTCCAAATAACTTTAAAGTAATGGTATCAGAGGAAAATGGGTTTTCATTGTGTGGCTATTTCACACAAAATATGAAAATCAACTACATTGAAGTATATGTGGAAAAACCTGAAGAATACTTTTGCAAGCCACTGTGTCACTAAACTGGAATTTCTGCATTAAAATGCACTTTTCATTTGTCCTAATGTTTACATAAAGTCAAGTTACATGAATGACCAAAAACGTTCTAGTTCCAAGTATATTCCACATATAAAATCATGATCATTTTTCAAAACCTTCATCTGAGTCTAAGTTTCTTTTCTGTTTCTTTGCTTCGCTGTTGCATGACACAACGAGCAGCTAAGCTTGTATTGCAAACCCGACCTGCACAATCTAACTGCTGCCCCTCAACTGTTGCTGAATGTAAAATATTCTGGGATTCAAGTAGCTGCCGACATTCTGAGGGTAAGTCGCATGAACATCCACTGCTCCATAGCTTTATAAGCCTTATTATTGTAATTATTGTGAGACAGGGCAAACTAGCGCAAGCTTTTTGGATTAAAAAAAACATTTCTATACATTTAATTTACTATAGATCAGGATTTTGAAAGGACATTTTTAGTTTCTTTTCAGGTATTTTTACTATATTGAATCTAATGCCTTTTTAAATTTTATTTCCTAGCCATCTACAATCCAAACTATGTTTTATTCTAACTCTCTGTTTCTAACACTGTGTAGTCTTGCTTCCCTCTTCCTGTACTAGGCCTACTGTATCTGTGACTGTGCGCTTCAGTTTGCACCTAAAACTATTTTTTGAGATCAACGCTCTTACAAGAAGAGAGAATAGAACTGAAATCTAACATTGTAGAAATTATCAACTGACTTAAAACACAAAAAGGAGCCTGAGGCAGAAAAAAACTCCAGTTATACCGCAGATCTAGGTAAAGAACACTACTGAAATGCATTCTTCCTCAGATGTTATGCTGTTTGTGCTGGAAAATTGTAGCTTCTTAATGAGCCACATCTGTAAATAAAAAAGTGATTTTCTTACATCTGATTGTGTGTTCTTCTTTAGCGTTGATGTTAAGCATTGACCTCCTACACTCACCTAAAGGTGAACCTGTAATCTGTAAAAAAAAAAAAAAGCTGCTTCTTTTACAGGATGCTGTCATGGCTGGAGGGATCAGCCGACGGCTTCCTCTGTCGCGGAGAGGTGGATGACGATAGTTTGGTGGGCGAAGGCGAGGCGTTTGCTGATGAGTCACTGCCACCTCCTTCAGATCCTGATGAGAGATATGGAATTGGAGGTGCCCTTTTCCGCCCTAGAAAGCCCCCCTCCAGTACTCCCCTTTTCCTCACAGCACCATCGACCTTCACTCCTTCTCCCCCTGATCCAACACCATCTCCTTCCTCTGGCTGAGGGTGCACCTTTTGCCTCATGTCCACCCCTGGGACTGGGCTGTCTGGGGGCTGCTGTGCTGATTCTTGACTCGATTCTGTTTTAGTCAGGGGGATGTTCCCAGGGTTTCGAGGAGCCCAGAGCTCCAGAACAGAGGTGCTCCTTTCACTGTCCTCGGATCCAAAGTTGGACAGGGAACGCCTGGCATCGGCGGTCTGGCTGGGTCCAGCGTTGGAAGTCTGACTCAGGCTAAAGTTTTGGAAATCTCTACAGAAGGACATACGGGGCTGTTAGAGAAGTGCCATGTTTTTATTTCTAAAAAAAAAAACAGGGTTTCTACCTCTTCCTGCTGTGTCCACAACTTACCATCTCCTCAATGACTGAACAAACTACTGCTACAACAATACATTGAAACGTCATTAAAAATTTTATTTATTTTAATAAATCCATTTAAAAAGTCAAACCTATATATAGATTCTATAACAATTACCAACTGAGTGACATATTTTAAACCTTTATGTCTTTTAATTTGGATGGTTTAAACTTAGAAATAATAGAGTCTAAAAATCCACTTTATAGAATAATTGTAATATTGAATATGACAAATATAAAAATATTTCAAAGACAAATGTTCTGTTTTGACCTTTATACTCATGAGCTAAACTACTGTAGTCCAGCAGACTGACACTCTCCACAATGAGTTATAATGCATAATCAAATAGTGATGTATAAGCAGCCATCTGTTCCTTCAGTGCTGCATACATTGGAAAAAATGAAGTATTAAAGCCACAGAGATTAGCCTAGCCTTGAGGGGATTGGAAAGCAATGCCTCCTCAAGAGTTTAAGGGAGCTTTTAAATGCACAGACAGAACATGAACTCCAACTGTGACTGTCCTTGTGCTAACTCTCATGAAGCAGAGAAGTTATCAGAAGCAGCTTAGCTCTGAAAAAAGTGTATTTCTTTCTCAGTGATCAAAAGTCCTCATTGGATTTTTTTTTTCTTCATTTCATCAGTAACAAAAGACCGCAATTCCTGAAGGAAGACTGGAAAGGCACAGAGTCAAAAGAGGTCTACCTAGAAATGTTACAGCACTTCATGCTGCCTTCTGCAGCAGGACTTAGCCTCTGCTAGAATGATTAATACTTGCTTTAATGAACATGTTATCATTGTCCTTCGTTGACCAAGAAATTGACCTCAGCTAAACACCTCAGATAATGGATATGAGGACAATAAGAGACAAACGTTCCTCTGTAGACAAACTGTGGGTCCACTATCAAAACAATTTTGGCTTTCTAATCTAATCTATCTCAGCAAGCGGATTCCCTTCATACCACATTGATGCAGTAATGCATGCAGAACCTTAAGAAGACTACATTGTGTGTCTTCATTAGCTTTAAACCATAATAATCTGATAAAGTAAATAAAAACTTAAATGCATCACTCTGTTAGTAATCATTCTATGCAGGGATTCCTTCTTTGAACTAAACTACTAAAAAAAAGCTTACATATTTTGTTGGAAATAAAATATATATTCCATAAAAGTGTTAATAGATCATAAACTTGTACTCGGCTTTACTGGCACACAATATATACAGAATTTAATTGTTTAGTGTTGATCAGTGTGTAATTTTTTCTACTGTTGATCATATTAACTTCCTAAAATTGTCTAAAAGTTGAACAATCTAGATCAGGAAAGTGCAACCCAAGTCCTGAAGAGTTACAACCCTACATCTTTTAGAAGGTCTCCATCTCAAACACACATAGACCCAATGAATGGCTCATTATCAGGCATCTGAGGAGCTTGTTGACTAAATACTCATGAATTCAGCACTTTGGTTTGGAGAAGAGATGCATCTGAAAGGATAGAAGCTCTTTAGGACTGCAGGCTGCACTTGATCTTTACTGTGTGATGTTTGCCTCACCTGTAGCTGTTAAAGGATTCGGTTCGACGAGCGCGTGCCAGCAGGGGGCTCTCTCTGTAGGGCCGTACAGCTCCATAGGTTGCCTGGCTTTCAGGAATCGGTTCCTGGGCCTGTAGCTGCAGACTGTGGTAGAGAGACACACGGGTGAGACCAAAGACATTGGCAAACACACTCTATAATGGGGTCATGGTGCCATTTTTCAAACCTTGACATGGACTCTCTGAGGCGCGTGTGGTGCATCACTGAGGGGGCGGGGCTTATATTAGGAGTTGCACAGCGAGAGGTACTTAGGTCGCACTGGTCCAGCAGCTGGAGCAGCTCCTCCTCTGTTGGGCCACCTACATCTGCTGTATAAAAGAAAATGATTTAGTGAATAAAAACTGTCTTCATGTCCTATAAAAAGAGAGCATCAATGTAATATTTCAGTTTTTCTCCTGCCACTTGACTATTTCCTCACCATCTTTTTTCCTCTCTTCTCCTTTGTTAACTGTGTCCATTGCAGTGGTAAGGTCCCACATTTGAATACTCCCATTTCCATGACCGGTGAACAGATAGCGCCGTGGTCGGGAGCCCATCCGGCTGGAACCTTCGCACTCTCTAACCATGAAGCAAGTGATAGTGGTTCCATCCACTGACTGCACCTCACAGATCCTTAAACATCCCATAGATTAAAAAAATGATCATTTAAAAGTGAACTTGTAAAAATGTAACCATAGCTTTGATTGTGCCAAGCAACTAGATGTATCTGGAGGAAAGGGTACCGTTTTCCAGTTGAAGAGAGCCTTACAAAGAGTTTGTTGGTGATGGGGATGACCTTCTGGATGAAAACCTGTTGATCATCTCTCTCTCCAAACGGGCCTGTAAACAGCAGACAATTCAGCTTCTATTTAACCTTTTAGGGAAAATGACCAAAGCTGTGTCTCCATAGTATAACGCTGCCACTACCATGTAGCGTCTATTAGTACTTTTCTATTGAAGTCAATCATTAAAAATCCAAAACTTTTAACGTGTTTTCCGGTACTTTGTTCACAAATAAATGCTTTTCCGTGTTTAATCGTTTTTCCAATCACTTTTTATCTCCGCTATGTTGTAAATGAACGAAAAGATTCAACAGGAACTATTATCTGGCTGTCATAAACCAATCCTCACCTATATCATTCCCAGAGCAGTAGCTTCCATGGCTCTCCGTCTCTTCCAGGGAAAGGATCTTAAAGGAGGCCAAAGGGGTGGAGCCTGGCTGTGTGGAGATCATCCCTCTGAACCGTGTCACCGTCCACGTTCGAACATGGTTGTTGTCCGCACACACTTGCATGCACACAACATAAAAACAGATTTTAAATACACAAGTAAGGAACCTTCAAACCCATTTTCATTAGGGGCTGCAGACTGAGTTTGTAAGAAGCCGGAGAGAGAATCCTTCAATACCTGATACCAGATGTTTCTCAGATAACATGATCTTTGTCACTGGGCTTCTGTGCACAGTGAATGTCTGAAAGAGCTGAGGCCCTGATCCCACTGTCTCTGGGTGCTGCACGATCACTCTCACTGCACCACTGCTCGTCCCGTAGGCTATCTCTATCCAGTTCCCACTCACACCTGAGAGCAGAGTTCAAGGAGGAACAACACACAAATGATACAGTAGAGTCTGTTACAAACCAATTTCTCCCTTTGAATTCCTAAATGCAGAAGATAAAATGTTTTATGTATTATTATTTAGTGATGTAGCATTAATCAAGAAAGTCTAGTGCAACAACGATCAAATGCAAACCTACTAAAACTTCTACAACATTTTCACATTTTGTCACAAGCACAATCGTTAATGTGTCTTTATTCGTACTGTGTGTGATGGACCAACACAGACACACAAGTGACAGGAAAAGTATACGTACGTCTTTAGCTTTTTTAACTATAAAATATCTAGTTAAAATGTGGCCTACATTTGTATTTAGCCGCCCCCGAGTCAATACCGTGTAAACCAGTTAGTCTCAATTAAAGAGGGAAATCTTTTTGCAGTGTTTCTTATTAGCTTTGGGCAACTGTTAAATTTCTTTTTTTTATTCAAAATAGCTTAAATTGTTCAGATTAGACTAAGAGGGTCTGTGCAAGTTCACACACTTATTTCAACTTGGATTTACATGTGTGCTTTGACTCGGCCATTCCACCAAATGCAAAAAAGAAAGGCCAGCCCACAGCATATTGCTGCCACTACCATGTGAACAGTGAGTTTAAGGTGTCAAATATAGAGCCTGATCTTCAAAGATATCAAATACAAGAGCACTGTGGGGAAAAATGCAAGTGTGATTATTAAAAAGAGCAAACTGCTATTGGCAGTTTGACGGTGGCTGTAAAAGAAAGATAAAGTTCTAATCCATTTAGTTGGAGGCTATAAGGATAATTACTTAAAGAATGAGAATATAACATATATATATAGAATGAATATATATCTCAAAGTGCTACAATTAAAAGTAAAAAAAAAAAAAATAAATAAAAGTTTTAATGTAAAAGATAAAGTATCTTAAAACATGGAACAGTGCTCTCATTGATCCTCATAATCACCTCATTCTGACAGAGAATTAGCCCCAGTCAGAATTACAGCAGATTATGCTCTAAACAGCTGGATTGAGCTCCAGCTCCTCAGAAAAAAATACAACAATATAATGCGAAACAAGGTATGCCCATGATAACTGTGCATCATATGGAGCCCAACTTTGCCACAACTTTGAGATGAATACAGAGGCTCTCTGGTGGCCAATGATTTTCCTTTATTGTTTAACATGCAACAATATTTAGATTCAGGCTACAGCTAATTATTATTTTTAGCAAATATTAACCTATTAATTATTTATTTCCATTTTATCTAAAAAGAATTTAGAAAAAGAAAAATGTTATTGTGTATTTTAAACCTTAATTGTAAAAGGGTTATTTTTTCTACAGTTATTTAGTCATTAGTACTTTAAGTAGGTTATTCATTTCTTTTGTTTTGAGTTTGTGCACCTTTACTTTAGGTAAGGATTCAGTGCGATAACCAAATGAGTTTATGGAAAATTTAATAATTGATTAATATTGACTAATCTAATTAACCCTTTCAGCACTAGTTCAGTCATGGGGTTTTTCGTTTTGGTTTAACTGCATATAGAAATGCTTTCCACTGCATTCATTTGGGCCAGGATGCACAGATGTTTTTACCTCTAATAATAATGTTCTACAATCTTTATTTCTGACATTCCAGCCATGTTGTACCCAGCATCTCTCTTTCATTTTTCCAATACCTGATTTGTGGCCACAATAAAACTTTTGTGTTTGAGTTTACACCTCTTTCAAACAAACTAAATCTAGATTAAGAAACTGCCCCCATATTGGCTTCTGTGTTTGATAAATATCTCTCTGAGCAGTATTTCCATTTGCATATAGTTTGCACCCATATATCTGTGCAGATTAGTCATTAGAATAAGATCTGCACATTTATGCAAGCACACATGCAAAAAGTGTTTTGCACATGCTGCCTGTTAAATTGCAAATTTAAAACATGCAAACCTTTTAAAAATCAGGCCTATGGTTTTCTTCCATGCAGCTCAATAAAAAAGCAAAGAGACCACCCTACAGATACCTGATTTGTATTTGCTATTTATACAGTACTTACTGGTTTTAGGCATGAGGTACACGGACAGTGCAGTAATGGCATCGTTTGAAGGGTCGTGATAAAGCTCGGTTACCAAGAGATCATTGTCCTTCATCCTCAGAGGAAACTTTTGCATGTCTGCAAAAAAGTCAAGATGTTAGGGAATATATTTAGAATTGATAATATTTAATAACCGATAAAAGTCCATCTAAAACATCTGGACAGATATATTTAGTGAATGTTCAATCTCTGAGTACTTTCAGTTAATTAGCTAAAAGTTAAGATTCATTCATCTATATCCTGTAACTGTATTCCACTAAGCTCCAATAAAACCGGTTAATTTGTGCGTATGTGTTTGTACCTATATAATAGATTGAGCCATTGGTGCAGCCCAGTAGAAGGAAGGACCCTGCTGTGTCACAGCTGGTGATGGGAACTACATCTTGAACCTGATAAAACATGAAAAGTTAATACTGTCCACAATATGGCTCACATAAAATGTACCATTTGAGCATTCATTGTATTGTGGCACAGCTACTGTGTGACATATCCCACCTGCCAGTGTTGTGTTACGGCGTTCCACACCCCAACCTTTCCTGTGTGGCTTGTTGCCACCAGCTGGCTCCCAATAAAGAAAAGGTCGTCAACAGGAACACCAAGACTGAATATACCTAAGACAGATTGAGAGGCTTTAGAGCGCATTATTTGTAGGATCAATGTGCATTTTCTGTCATTTCTAAATTCTATTATATCTGCTTGCATATATTTTTAACTTGTAAATTTAACCTATTTCATTTCCACTGCCTCCATCTTGGATGCTCCAGAGGATAATCCTGCTTCCAGAGGCGGCAGCCACCATCTTGTCCTTGTCTCCATGTGGACCTCCCACCACTTTAGCATTAAGTGCTACACGCTCAATGGTCCAATCAAGGTAGGGAGAGGAAAACACCTGCTGCCATCCTGAAGACTCCTTTATCCTGCAGCGAAAGCATGCACAAAAATAGTGTAAACTGTTTAAATAGAATCTTGGTATAAAAGTCTTTGTCCTGTTCCTGATGCATCATAATAATTAGGATGTATAAGCTAGTTTTGTTTTATCAACTTCATTTTAAGAATTCCAAAAAAGTAAAAAAAAAAAAAAAAATACACTGGACTTTGTTTCCAAGTTTGAAGATGTTTCGCTTCGCATTCAGGAAGCTTTTTCAATTCAAAATCTCAGAATTAGCGTTGATTCCGAGGCTTTACAGAGTAGACCAAAACAGAGCCTTGTTTTGGCTAAGAAAACATGCAAATTGAGCCAGAAGAACGGGTCTGCTCCTTAGGAATGGGAAGTCGTTTGGTTCTTTGTTAGCCTGCAATATCCGATACTGGTCTATGCATCTGAAAAAGGGGGGAATTGTTGGCCTGGCTAAACAGGCGAGATGTTCTGGTCCCCTGTATGTGGGTGGGGGTTGCAATGATAGTGGGAAGGAATCAACTCTATCGCTGCATTGCAGGTTTTTGACATCTGAAACCTGAGTCCACCACCTCTGTTTAAGGCTGGATTTTCTTTTTTATCATAAATGGCTTCCTCCACACCCCTTTCAAACCACCTGTCTTCTTTGTCCAAAATGTGAACATTCTGGTCCTCAAAAGAATGTCCTTTGTCCTTAAGGTGTAGATACCACCAAGACTTGTCCAGAGGAGGCCGCCCTTCTGTGTTGAGCCATGTGTCTGTAGAGAGGTTGCTTGGTTTCTCAAATATAAAAATCAGAGCATTCCTCACTGCACTGAACTGCATGCACCACTCCGCTCACGTTTGGTATGGGGGTTTTGTCCTTAGGATGCACTAGTCTCTGTTAAAGGGTCTTTTTTGGTTTGAAATGTGCTGGGATTTTGTGTACGCAGAAAATCCTCCTGAGTTTTTCAGAGACTCTAGCAACATATGGGATGGCAATGTTTTTGCATTTAATCTTCTCACCGTTATGTTCTGCTGCTTGCCTTTTGGATTTCCTTGCTGATTTGAAAAAAAAGCCCAGTTTGGGTATCCACAGGTTTGAAGAGCATCTTTGATGTGTTTCTGTTCTTTGTGCTTCCCTTCTGTTTTTGGAGTTTTCTATGTGATGTGGTGTGTTTTGCAACAAGGGGGCTAAAATATTAGTATTAAGAATAAATCTCATCCATAGATTTATTGACTCAGCAATATTTACCTTTATTTCTAGACAATCTGAAGAGTAATTTTTAATAATAAACAAAATTCAGTTTCTTTGGAAATATTAGTTTTACTTAGAATCAAAATAGTACACAAATCTACTGTTATGGCCGACTCATTTATGTGAAAGCCTGTTTTTATTCACCTCTATAGGCTGTTCAGGGTGCCGCTCAGAAGTATTTTGATGGAAGATTTAGTGGTAGGAAAAAGTGTGGTAGAAAAGCATCAGAGATAACCATTTGTTGAGAGGCAAAGGCTTTAAGGATGGATTGTAGGGCATGGACAGCAAATGAGTCTGAACTTTACAAACATCAAGACGAGATTTATATATTTTTTTAAAGGGCTGAATATGACGTGCCACAAATGTTACCTGTAGCAGATGACAAAGTGTGCATAAGCTGCGACAATCCAATTGTGGTGTCCTGCTATAATAACCACTTTCCTGGGGTCCACCATGGAGTCTGCAGACACAGACAGAATACTGTTGCTGTGAGTGTGTAAATGAGTGAATGACTGGCTGTAGTGAAAAGCACTTTGGAGTCACTTGCTTAAAAGGTTTCCATATAGGTACAGGCCTTTTACCATTTACTCTTTAAAGAAAATCACTATTCTCAGAGAGTCAGATATTGGGTCAATATGAAACTAGGCTGCTTCCATCAGTGCTGTTAAGCACAAAAAAGATATCGGGTCACATTAGCAGTAGCGCTACTGCACTCTCACAAGGAGGCACAAACAAACACAAGCATAACTCTATTATGCATGCATTAAGAGCACACATGTGGACAAACTGAAAAGCTGAGCATAATAACGGATACTTTAAAAGGCAGACACAAAACAGTCCCTGGCTGATATGGCAAAATAAAATGCATCACATTTGCCTGTAATGTTTTAAGCAAAAACAGAAATTGAAATGTATTTTCTCCCTCTTACCCAGTTTCTCGACGTCATCTGTTGCAGACAAAGAAGGATGAGGAAGGGGAACAACGCGAGTGAAGCCCTCCGCTCCACTCGGACCTGGTCGCTCATCAGAAGCTGGCTTACGAGGAGGAACAGCTGTGCAAAAATAAAATAAAATTCCACTTCTCTCTTATGCTATTCTGTGAACTTAAACTCAAGATTATTTCTGTGGTGCAGTCAACATTATCTCTATTTTCAGTTCATTCAGTGCCCAGTGTGGGTTTCATGTTTTTACCTGGGGGAGGCAGGTAACCATGGAAGAGAACGCTACCACATGACGATCGATCCAGTTCTTCGCACAGCAGCAGTCGCCGCACTGCACAGGTTTACACACAAACCCACATTACCACACGAAAACATTTGTTTTTTTAAATCAATGTCCAACTTGGACATTTTTGCTTTTTTTAGTTTAGAAAAAAATAGTCCATATTTCACTGTAGGTGCAAACCCTGTGCTTCCAGTTTTTATTTTATTGATGGAATGAGCTGGCTGTGCATTTCTTCTCTGTTTGATATGATTTAAAGGATATGACTGATTTTCAGAAAGGTCTGTGTCATGTGTTAACTTGGGGAAGTTCCAAAAACTGAAACGGGGATGTAAAACAGCATGTATGTGGAAGTAGTTGAATGTTATGGGTTTGACATCAATTTATGACATGACACAGTATATAGTGCTTTACTTTAGGAGGAAATCTATCAAGTCCTGTTGTAGTTTGGGCATTCCAAAAAAAATAATAACTTTAATATAGATACATACGTAAATGTATATATATGTTTATCTCTTGCCTAGTATTCATATCCCTTGAGCAAACAAATAACATGCATTTTCCTTACACTGAACAGTAATTAACCACTATGTGTTGGTCTAACACCTACAATTCCAATAAAATCAGTCTATTTCTACATACACAAGTTAATCTAATTGTGTCATTGCTTTCTGAATTTCCCTTCTGAAATTAGGACTATCAACACACCTAAAGGAGTGATTCCATAAAACTCCGCTTCGTGTCGCAGTACGCTGATATTGACGCCTCTGCAAAGATGAAAATAAACGTAAATAGTCCAAAAATAAACAACATTCTTAAAAATGTGGTAGTCAAGCATATCTAATAAAACAGATTTGGGACTTTTACCGCAGGTCCAGTTCTTTGGTTCGGAGAAAGTTGAGAATTGGTGCAAAGGCCGTAGGGTCTCTGTCAATAAATATCTGAAAGCCACAAAATCCAATAGATAAAGATTACAGAGCAATTAGAAATATAGATATTTATTAGAACTGCTCTTTACAGAATCCAGCCCATTGGTGTTAAGGAACATAACAAATAAAAAACAAAAAAAAACAAAAGCAAGAGACTACTTACAGCTCCAGTTTCATCCCGCAGAGTGGATATCCTCCCACTCAGTAAACTGGAATGAAAAAAAAAGAAACACAAACACTACTCAACTTCAACTAATCAAAAACTCAACAACTATAAACTGTTTATTACAACACCAAAACAACCAATCCTTACAATGCTCTGAATTCTAGATTGTTTTTTAATCTTTACTGAGTGTTTGTGTTTTACTTGGTATGAAAAACACTGAACTACAGACAGCTGGGAGCAGATAGTGAGTGACAGGCTGACATGTTTTAGCTGTCACTGAGCAGGCTTTTATAGCACTGCTCAGCTGTTGTAGGACTGTACTCAATGTAGTGTTTAATTTATAGCAAACATATCTAACTAGCTCAGATCTTTTTAACTGTTACCTCCATCTACACTTAAATCACTATAAAGCATTACAATAGAATAATTTAACTTGAATGAGGGGATTTAACGCAAATCATAAAAAAAAGGTTTTCATTAGGTCCACAAAACACAAAGTGCCATGTTTGACATTTTGGTATAGACTAATGTTATATCCCCTTAGAATCATCCAAATAATTTCCACTTAAGGCATTACCAAACTTGGTACAGACATGTGGAAAAGACTGGAGCATAAATTATCAATATTGCAGAAAAAGTGTCACAATTTATTGTGCTTTTATGTGATAGACTAAAGTAGTGCCTTCATATAGCAGCCCAGTCTAAATGAAAAACATGGTGGTGGCAGCATCATGCTGTGGAATTCCCTTTGATAGGGATAGTGAAGCTGATCAGAGTGTATAAAGAAGGCTGCAAAACAGAGGCTGGAATGACTCAGAATATAAGAGATGTTCATTTCTCTGCTTCATATAAAACCAGATCTACAGTGGAGTGATTATTATGAAAGCAGTTAATCTAAGAAAAAGAGCCCAAAATCATTAAAATTACCTTGAGAAGAAAGAGTCTGGGATCCATGTCAGAGTCTGTCTGGATGTGCTGAACCTTGTAATGATAAAGACCAACCAATAATTAAAGGCATCAGGCTTCTACAACATTAAGAATCAGATCTGGGTATTTGTGATTGAACATTTTATTCAATTAGACATTCTTTCTGTTGGTGGTTATTAAACTGCAAAATATGATTGAAATAAATAAGCAGAGTGTTGGCCTAGTGCTTAGAACAGTGCGCTTGTGCTCTGAGAAGGTTGCAAGTACCTGGTTGGATACCCACAGCCTTAACTCTGGGTCCCTGAGCAAGACCCTCAACCCCCGATTGCTCCCCAGGCGCTGCACAATGGCAGCCCACAGGGGCGGAGCTAGATGGGGGGTCATGGCCATACAGATGGTGGCAGCAGTAATACTCTCAGGTGGAATATTCAAAACATTTATATTTTTCATATATTAACAAGTTCAATCATACATAAATATTTTAATTAAAAATGTACTAAATAATCAATTTATTAATGGATTGACTTTATTGATCTCTAAGTGGAGATTACTTTATGTGGATATTAGTACTTGTAATTATCAATTTTATGCAGAGTGATTATTAATAAAAGTACGTAAGTAATGACAATGGAAAAGATGTTCACCCCAGAACTCATACCTGAAAGAATTTTATCCACTAGACTTTTTATCTAGGAAGTATGGATGTTTAAATACAGTGGAATCCGCTTATAGTGTACACGGATATAGTAATCAAATGCTGATATAGATCAAAACGCTTGTGACAGAACCATTTCTATACAAATGCTGTTTAAATAATTTGTTTACGGTAATCAAAAAATTTGCTTATAGAGTTCATTTATGGGCATTTTATGAATGTAAACGTGCAAAAATAACTAATAAGTGGATCGAAAGTGATGCCAGCACTCCGGTGTCAGAGCCCATGACAGATGAGGACATCATCGCGGAGGTACAGCTCTTTGGTGTGGGTACCAGTGCTGCACGCAGCGAGGAGGAGGATGAGGATGATGAGACTGTTGTCCCTTCCAGAGCTGACATAAGGAATGCAGTTTGCATTTTAAAACTGCTCTCCTCCATGTTGGTTTCAAAAACACTCTGGACAACACTCTGATCCAGGGTACCATGGATAAATATGTGAAGTGATTTCTTAATGTGGCGCAGCAGATCCGCAACACAAAACAGAGGTAGGCTTGCTTTAATTTGCTGAAGCCTATGCAGTTATCTTCTATGTAACTGTTTTTAACTTGTTCAAAAAAAAAAAAAAATGCACCGGCTGCACAAGGCAACCAGAGTTATGTCTGCACACAGCGCAGTATGCTGTAATTAAACTTGCATGGTACTGTAATAAAATTCAGTAAATGCGGAAGCTATCTGTTTCTTTTCATTTTTCTTATTGAAAAAAATCACACAAATGACATTTAGATGGTATTCAGCATAAAAAATAAGTGAAATAACAGTAAATTCAGATATAGTAATCAACCGCTTATAGTGTTCAAATTAGCTCTGAACCAACGTGATCACTATAAGCAGATTCCACTGTATATGTGTCTATTTGTTAGCAAAGGTTGTAGGAAAGTATAGTTTGTCTTTATTTAGAAAATATGGATGTTTTGCTCGTTAATTTTCCTGTTGAACAGTGTAGATTGACCCTGAGGTTCTGGCGCCTATTGGCCACCCTTATTAAAATGTTCTGGCTACGCCTCTGGCAGCCCACTGCTCCCCATAGGGATGGGTTAAATACAGAGGTAACATTTCTCCAATGTGAGATCAATAAGTATTTATTTTTAAAACATCACACTACATTAGAAAAAAGTACATTGTGTACAATTTAAATTATTCATATGTTTAGCAGTGGAAATGATGCTTTGATTACATAAGAATCCTGAAGATGTTCCAGGCAGAGCTAACGATTATAACAGCCAGCTGTCAGTGGAGCTTCACCTACCTTGTCCCACCGACATTCAACTGGATGATCTCTCCCATCCCCGGGGACGGGTTGTTACCGATCGTGGCCATGATGACCGAGTCAGAGCAGGGAGTGTTTTCAGGAAAATGTCACTAAGCTGGTCAACAAATGCTAGCTTGCTAACTCCCCTCTATCGATTCAGCTGATGCCCATACTCCCCCAGCCTCGCAGCTTCTCCTCGGAGCCACCATCCGTCAAAATATCCGTTAGCTTTCACAAACTGCGATAGCAGCACCGAAAACCCCCCTCATCGTGAATGCAGAAAGTCGGGCGTTTTTTGTTTTGTTTTTTGTTTGTTTTGTTTTTTCTTTTTTTTACAAATACAGCCCCATGAGGATCCCCGTATTTTTCAGCAAGCTTGTTTGCATCACCGCTTTGCGTGAAAATCAGCTTGCGCAGAATTTTAGCAACGTGAAACAGCTGGGACGCTCGCTCACCACAGAGCAAGATAGTTCCCCCCCTCAATAGCTTACCCGTTTCTTTTCAACATGTAAACATTAATTATGGTACATTGAATGACCATAAAAAATAAATTGTTGTACTTAATGTAGTTGCTCGGAATATTACACGGAAATAAAACTGCTGGGAACAAATCTGCGTGATCGCAGAAGCAATGACAGATTCTGAAAACGAATCACGTTCATCATGGAGGTGAACTATCTTTATTTTAAAACATGAATAAGATCTTTGGGGAAAATATAATTAACCCTTCTAAATAAACACGTGTAAAAAAAAGACTGTGACTCTCAATCCTATTAAATATACATATTGCTAAATTTTAAAATAAATCTTAAACTATTCTTTTTTATCTAACAGCTATCCCACATCATGCGAAAGAATGAGATAAAGTTATAGATACCCCTGTAATCGCTCGAGCTGTTTATTTTTGACTGATAATTTACTAAATGTTAGTATAACATGATTTTTTCCATCCGTCCTGTACTAACCCTGTTAAAATTATTACCCTTAGCCCCGAGCTAGTAAACAAATAGATGAACTGGTTTAAATAGACTTTAAAATGAGCAAACAAGTTTGGTATCTGCTATTTTAGACTCTGGATACACGTTGCACATAAGAAGCAATATTGTTCAGATGTTTCCATCGCACAGGGAGCAGCGGATAAACAAGGCTTCGGCTTGTTCTGCACTTGGAACGTGATGTACTGGAAGCTCAGCAGCAGGCTGCGTTTTCTCTGCGCAGCCTGGCGCGCCTCACGCCCCGCCCCGCCCACCCCGGATCACAGAAAGGGACTTGAGATGCTACATTTTTTTAAGGCGAACTAGCATTTCTGTTCTATACCTCTTTTTTACGTTTTTTGTCAACATGTAACTATAATGTATTTGTAGATGTTTTGTTTTTTGTTTTTTCCCCCGCTGTAATATTTTTAATATGTTACTTTTAAGCGGTTTATAGGCGAAACCAAGTAAATGATGTGGCTTTCACTAGCTTATTAGCCAGGGGAAAGTTAGCAAAGTAGTGGGTGGCTGAACTTTTAGCTAACTGTGTCATAAAGGTAAGCTAAACATTTTCATAGCTCTTTTAATGAATCAAAATGAGTAATATAAAGGAAAAGAACTCGATAACTTTAGTACATCATTTTAAAGTGATTTAATTCTTACATCTTAATCACCTGGATGGAGCATGTTTACGTTCAAACTACTCTGCTTTGTGTTCTTGTTAACAGCTTTTCCTCTCTGGGCGTTTCATCGAAGATTTAAATGACATTATATCCTTAATCAACTCAGTTAGAAAGCAGGGGATCTCCATCTCTTTATTTCCGGTCAGAATCAGGAATCTATAGAAACCAGGTCAGAATAAGGTTTGCTGTCATGTCAGAGGCAGAGGAGAAAGCTGATCCCGGTACTGATGCGAAGGCAGAGTTCACAGCAGGAAATCAGTCCCCGGGTACAACGCAGGCACAAGGCGGGACACCTGCAGCTGGGTCAGCGAAGCCTGCTGCCGCATCAGCGACCGAGGATGAGGATGAGAGCGAAGATGAGTGTGAGATCCTGGAGGAGAGTCCATGTGGCCGCTGGCAGAAACGTCGAGAAGAGGTGATCAACTGTCCTTCCCACTCACTCAGCACTTCAACATTACACAAACATTACCATTTATGTTTACACAAACATTGCTATTTATTTTTATCCACATTTCCTTCTCACTCATTTAGCAATGCTGAGATAGACTGAAAAAGTGATGCTATATTGTAGAAATTTACTCCCTTTTAATTGATTCATTTCAAATGGAAACGAGCTTCTATTTTTCTCAGTTTGATCATTAAGTTTTTACAATAGGAGTTTAGATTATTTACCTTCCTATATTAACTCTATAGGACACTCGGTGAAATCCTTTGAAAATCCACATTTCAAGTTATTGGAATCCAGAACAAGACCTTATTACCTTTGTAACATTTTGATGGCAAAAATAAGTGCTTCTATAAGAAATTCATGAAAAACAGAAATGTTTTTGGGTACAACATAACCTTAGAGGCATTAATGCTGATAGTGGCACTTATAGTTTTTTGTTTATAAACCTAAATATAATTGCTAACTAGGCTTATTAACTTTTTAGCTTTACTTTTTAACTTTTCCATTTAGTATTTTACCTTTTCTTTTACTTTTTAATTAGCTTTTTTCTTGACTTTTTAACCTTTTAATTAACTTTTTCCCTTTTTAACTTTTTCCCTTTTTTCAACTTAATTTGCGGTAGGTAATATATCATTCAAGTGTTCATCTAATTGGTCAAATGTTAAAATAAGATGCACAGCTATGTAGCATTATCTTTGCTGAATGGCTGGATATAGATCTTGTGCTTCTAGATCTCACTGAGAGACAGAGGGGACTCCATTTGTAAGGGGTATTCAAGTGATCAGAAATGGTAACTCGCACTATAAAGGGTTAATGACTATCAGTGTGAGTGTCACTAAATGTAAATATTAGCCTGCGGGATTATTCCTTGTTGAAAATGTCAGCCCTTATTTTGATTGATATGTCAAAGGCGTACCACCATGATCCGATCCAGCATTCTCATAACAGAGATGGACTGAAATCTGTGATGTCAGTGAGAGAAAATGCTGATTTTTTATTTTTTATTTTTTCAGAATATTGGCTGCATCATTAAAAAAAACAGTGATGAGTGTGTGTTTTTAAATTCTTCTGCTAATTTCTATCTCCTCAACACTTATTCTGAATAGTGCTTTTAATAATGTTGACCAAGCAATTTTGGATTGAAAATAACTTTGCTGTATTACTTTGAGGTTCCTGTTATCGGCTGATGTGTCTTTAAGCATCTTGTTTTCCACTGACTTAATTTTGGATACTTTAGTCATACTGAAAATAGCTTAGTCTTCTTTATTCAATACAGACTTCCACATTAAGACATATTATGGTCAGCAAAACACCTTTGAACCAATTTATGGTGGGCTCACCTGTGTGCAGAAAATATATTACTTTTTTTTTTTTTGTTTGCAGTCACTGGTTAGAGTCAGTAGAGTTTGTACTTGTCTTATTCCACTTAACAGTCCAGTCTTAAATCCGTTTTTGATATTGGATATTTTTTACCTGTACTTCTTTTACTTCCTTATAGCTGTGATGTAAGCTCCAATTCCATTGTATTGCACTTGTGTATAAATGTTTAATAACTGATTAATGATATATAAATAAATTGAAATGATTTGAGTCTCCAATATATGTAACAAACTGACAGATATGTACAAGTTTACCAAAGGAGTTTATCAATGCTTAAATTAGAGGATTTTCTGACATTTTTGAAAAGACCCGGCCTCTTCACGTAAAAAAAAAATGCAAATGGTCAGCAATGGTCAGCAATGCAGAACCCTGTACCTGCTCCCAAGTGGGAACACCTATTAAACATGTGTGAGAGCGTGCACAAGCCCAATTCCCTTTTTCACGCTTTTTTTTTTTTTTTTTTTTTTTTTTTTTTTTTTGCATCACTCATTCAAGCTTACTTTCCAAAAGAAGATTTGCAATTTTTCCACCTTCAGACTCGCCACCTTAATGAAAATTGGGGGTGAGCACGTAGGACGGCCGTATGTAAATGTATCATCAGAATGATTGACAAATAGGAGGATGACTTATTTTGATGATCCAACAGGGAAAAGAACATCCTGTATTATACCTTTAATGTGTCACTCTTGTGAACCTCTATAGATTCTCAGCTGTGCTGCATTAGAGATCCTTTATCTAACAGGTATTTTCTGGTCTCCTTAATCACAGGTCAATCAGCGTAACGTCCCCGGGATAGACGCTGCATATTTAGCGATGGACACAGAGGAGGGAGTGGAAGTAGTCTGGAATGAAGTCATGATTTCAGAAAGGAAAAACTTCAAACCTCTAGAGGTGAGACCCAGTGCTTCAGGTGGGAAGAAAATAAGTTAAATTAGGTCTATTTGATTGAGCATTGAAGATTTTAATGAAGAAAAAAAATTACTTCTATCCTGATTGATTTTTGAGGTACATATTCTTCATATCTTCAGGAGGGCAATGACCACTCTTCACATTATATTCATTTAATGAAGGGATTGAACAATTAATTATGATTAATCGATTGTTGAAATAGTTAATAGTCGACTAATTTTGTAACGGAATGGATAACTTGTGTACAAAAATTCTAAAAACATATATGCTGAGAGAATAGTATTGTTTTTTTTAGATCAAAACATTTGTTTGATGATGTCAATTTATTTATAAAATCTATGGATTAATTTATTACTAATATTATCAATAGCTGAGGTCCTAATTAAGTTACATTTTGATTTAATTTTAATTGTATTGCTTTGATCTGTAATCATCTTTATGCTGTTTTTGCTTTTTTGAAATATGGATCAGGAGAAAGTCAAGGCTGTATTTGATAACCTTATTCATTTGGAACATGCCAATATTGTCAAGTTTCACAAGTATTGGGCTGATACTAAGGACAACAGAGCAAGGGTGAGTCTTTCCTTATTTTAGACTCCTTCCCTTTTATTCAGTTAAATAGTACTCAAATGTTTACATGTAGATAACATCTGCCCATGTCTTATCTCTGCCAGGTGATTTTTATCACTGAATATATGTCATCTGGAAGCTTGAAGCAGTTTCTTAAGAAAACAAAGAAGAATCACAAAAGTATGAATGAAAAGGTATGGTGAACATCTGTTATTTTTTTTGTCTGTTCAAAAAATAATTCTGTACTTTATTGCTTTCTTGTATGTGTATGCCATGTGCGCAGTTTAGCTTATTTAGCTAATGCTAAACACAGCTACGTTGCCCTCTGATAAAACGCTTCTTGATCCTTCAGGCGTGGAAGAGATGGTGCACGCAGATCCTGTCTGCGCTCAGGTCAGGTTCCTTTAACTTAAGTTTACATACATTTATTTCCTTCTTAATGGTTTAAAGGATGCCAGTGAGAGCTTTCTGTTCAACGTTGAATTTATTTATTTATTCTCGCCATGTTTTACAGTTATCTCCACTCGTGTGATCCACCGATTATTCATGGGAACCTTACCTGTGACACAGTCTTCATTCAGCACAACGGGCTCATTAAGATTGGATCAGGTATAACATTACAGCAGTTTCATCCCAATGGCTTTGATAACGGAGCTTAAGCTTTGTTGGAGTTAAATTATACTGAATTATAAATAAAGGAACTCAAACGTTCAGTTCACTTTTATTAGCTAGTCACTACATTTCTGTAACTGGATGTAGGGATTCAAAAAAGGTCATATTTTCCCTTTTTGTTTTTATTTTATGAGAGATATGGTTGTTAATGCACCACTACAATGATATTTTTCTTTTAGACATTCCTGTCTGTTAAACAATATCTTCTGTATTTTCTCCTCCTGCTGTATTTGATAATCAAACAATTATATTAAGCTTTAACTACATTATGATCTGTTTAGTTTTTTCTATGAGTGAATTACTGAGGTCAAATCTGTGTGTGTTTGGCTTTAGGGAGATAAAATATTAACAAGTTCAATAATTATTTTTTCAAACTCTCTTTCTAAATCTCATGCATTTCTCTAACCCTTTCATGCTGAAGTTAAAAAATAAGGAACCTTTTCATTTTTGCAGTTGCTCCAGACACCATTAACAACCACGTGAAGACGTTCCACGAAGAGCAGAAGAACTTGCACTTTCTTGCCCCTGAATATGGAGGTAAAAGCCACCAAATTAAGAATTCTCTGTTTTTCTTTTTACATCGTGAGACATGTTGAAGTTTTTAAAAGGAGTCTAAAAGATAATGATGGGTAGAAATAATTTTCAAAGTCTGTTCTGAGAGCTGAACCGTGATGAGGTTGCTTTTGATTGTTTCTGCTACTGTAGCTGATAACGACGTGACCACGGCTGTAGACATCTACTCATTTGGCATGTGTGCATTAGAGGTGAGAGAGCTAATATAATGCATCATATATATATTTGCCTGAGCTATTTTTCCCTGCAATCTAATCATATGCTGCTGTGCTGCAGATGGCGCTTTTGGAAATTCAAAGAAATGGAGACTCCTCCTACATTTCTCAGGAAGCCATCGACAATGCTATACAGTTACTGGAAGACCCGCTCCAGAGGGTAAGATGCAGAGTTTTAATGTTCATTAAATTATCTATACGTCAACAGTTTTGGGATCCGTTTGTAAAATTCAGTTTTCACAAGCGGTGTTTGTTATTCAGTGCATTATCTATTTATTTTTTTAGGAGTTAATCCAAAAGTGCCTTTCGTGTGATCCCAGTATAAGGCCTACAGCCCGGGAGCTGCTGTTTAACCAAGCTCTCTTTGAAGTGCCTTTATTAAAGCTGTTGGCCGCACACTGCATCGTCGGCTACCAACGTGAGTCCTAAATACACACACGTATAAACATACACAGAAAACTATCTATGCTTTTATTAAACTAGAGAAGAAACATGATGAGGATTTTAGGTTTGACTTTAACAGGATCTTGGTGGAAAACTAGGGGACTTTCTCTTAAACTGGGTCTTCTCAACAGCTTTACTCATTGATGCTTAATTTATGAAAGTTTTTGATTAAATCACTCCATTGTGGATTTCATAGAAATCTCTGCTGCCATCTCCTTTTTAAAAAATTAAGGCTTTTTTACATTTGACCAGGTGTTGCAGGATTATTGTCTGCTAATACAAAGAGACATCTACTGCATTCAGACTGCTACTGGACTTTCTATCGTAACAAATGTTGCAAATTTCTCTTTTTTTTTTTGTCCAGACATGATTCCTGAGAATGCCCTGGAGGAGATTACCAAGAAGCTGGATCCCAATCTGGTTATTGCTGTGACTAAAGAGGATGTTCAGCTCAAGTAAGGTTCAAAAACTGCCATTCGGGCTCAGATGAGGCTCTGCATCCTTTTACAGAGAGCAAAGTTTAGACTCTTACCTGTTCAGTTGCAGTGATGAACAACTTCCGGTTGGGTTGGCTGTACTTGTAGAGGGTTGATTCTTAACAAATGTTTTCTGATGGTTATTTTAGTATTTTTCATTAAATATGTTCAGTAAAATAAGTTTTTAAAAGCAGTGACAACAAGTTGGTTCAGTGTTACCAGAATTAAAAAGATTGTGCAACCTGTTGGGCATCCTAGTTCTGTCATTACATTTGGTCTAAGGAAAAAAGGGTATTACATTGTGTTTTAAATATGATAGAAGGCCCTAAACATTTCCTTTAAATTGTATTTATTTATTTATTTATTTTTTTGTTTAGGTTGTCTCAGTTTCCTGCCTTAGAGCTTGATAAATTCCTGGAGGACGTGAGGTGAGAAGCAAAAAATGTATATAACAGAAATCAGTGGATTTCAAACGTTTAGCTACAGTAAAAGGTTATTATGGGTAAGTTCCTTTTTAAGGTGATTATATGACCTTTGCTGTCTGACCACATGGAAGCAGCATTGAGCCATCCTACACACTTGGTGTTAGCATTGGTTTTTCTAGTGATGAAATTATATTTATTTTATTATCGGCCTCCAAAGGTTTAATCCTAGTCTTTATTTGGGACCTCTGTTTTATGAATTTAATCTATTTTCTCTAATAAATGACCTCTTTCTATCATGTGCTCCCCAAATCTCAGGAACGGCATTTATCCCATGACAGCCTTCGGGGTACCCAGTCCCCAGCAGACTCGACTCAAAGCAGTCACATCTCCTGTTGTCATTCCTTTGGTCAAAACTCCCACACCTGAACCGGCAGAACTTGAGACACGACGGGTGAGTTCAGTTTATTACTGCATCCTAGATGCCATGATGCAGTCCTTGTAAATCAACAGGTTTGACAAGCTTTATGTTTTTACCTCTTTTCAGTTACTTGTTTTCTTCTGCAGGTTATTCAGATGCAGTGTAACTTGGAATCTGTTGAGGAGGGAGCAAAGTATCATGTAAGTGTGTGTTTCAGAGAAAAGCTGTACTTTTTGTGGAACACATTTCTTAACTTAAAACCTGGTTTTCTGTCATTAAGTCAAAATGTTTATCTGTTTTCTGCTTCTCTCCTCTTAGCTCACATTACTGCTGAAACTGGAAGATAAACTAAACAGACATCTAAGCTGTGACATGTTACCTCGTAAGATCACACTCATTGTGTATCACCTGCTAATACATCTATATTGCCTTCCAGCTGTTTTAGATTTTCTGTTTTAGATCAATGTTCTGAGCACAAAAAGCACAAGAATGGGATGTAAAAAAAGAAATGACAGAGTAAAATCTAAAAAATTTAGCTGCACAATATTTAGCTATGCTTAAAGTAGGAACACTGATATAGTTGACAAATATTAACCAAATATTTGAGTTATGTCTTTAAATTGTTGCTCGTGTTTTTAAAGACTTAACAATCAGTATGACCTTTAAAATCAGACACAATGTTTGATGCTTTTATTTTTGTGGTTCCCACAATGGTTTGAACTTCAAAACTGCTGGCTTAAAAAATTAATCCAAATCAATCAAAGTATTTTATGTTTTGGCACATTAGAACTCCATACATATATATTTTATCATGACTTTTAAAGGAATTGACAGCCAGAAAATAGTGTATAATTAGAATGAAAAGGAAAAATAATTTATTATTTAACAAAAAGTAAAATGAAAACCATAGGAGATATAAGAAATCATGTTAATAGCTTATGCTCTGAGAAGGTTGCAGGTACCCGGTTCGAATCCCACTGCCTCCACTCTGGGTTGCTGAGCAAAACCCTTAAGCCCAGATTGTTCTTCAAGTGCCACACAATGGCAGCCCACTGCTCCCCAAGGGGATCGGTTAAATGCAGAGGTAAACTTCTCCAATGAGAGATCAATAAAGTTTAAGTATTATTTTTCTACAAACCCTGTTGGGCACAGGGCCTCCATGTGGAAGAAGATGCTCTGGTCAAAATGTCACTTGTTGGCCTACTTGCAAAACATATGTGCTCCAAATAAATGACCCCCACTAAAACAGGGTGGTGGCTGCATCAAGCTGTGGAAAAACCGCAGCTTCAGAGGACATGACTGATGATAAAAGCACAACAGTTTTCTGTGCTAATGATTTGGAAAAAAAACCTTTTTTTAGGCTGCAAAACACGTGACACGGTTGATGTCTCAGTGTCGTACTTGTGAAAATTCTGATTGACTTTAAGGTGTCATTTTCTGTAGACTGGGGAAAATGTTGCAGTCTCTATACGCAAAGGTGCTTTAATTATACTCTAAAATCACTCAGGGCTATCACTATATCAAAAGATTGTTTCTACAAGGTATTGACTCAAAGGTTTTGGTGCTTTTCCTGTAAAAATGATCATTTTCTTCAGTTATATAATAATTATAGTTTACATCGTGATGGTCCGTCACAATGAAATCCCAGTAAATCGGTGCTTTTTTGCGGTTGCAGTGGGATAAGATCTTGAATGTTAAAGCAGTATAACAACTGTAGAAATAATAACTGTCCTCAAGTAAACAAGCAAGATTTCTGCTGGAGAATTAAAGTGGTGATTAAAATGTCTGCTGCCAACAAGCTATTTAACCTTAGGTCATGTGTTAATACACCACTCATTCTTTAAATAATCATGTCGGAATATAGATACTGCTGTTGCAGAAAAGGTCAGCTTCACAAAGGTCAAGTCAGCAGATTCTTGAAATGACTATAGATAGGCTAAGGACTTTCCAACATCAGTTATAAGAGTGACAACCCAAGATTGAAAAGGAAGAAAAATAAATGAAAGGCAATACAATATTAAGCTTCTCTATTTTTATATTTCCTTCATGAACAATGTGAAGGAGAACTCCAGGTATAGGTGATTGGCATAAAAAGCTCCAGGTTTTCTTCTCTTTTTTTTTTTTTCTTTATCTTTTACACCAGTAAACTAAGTGTTGGGATAAACCATGTATTTCTAGATTCAGATTTCTTTTTTTTTAACGCTCTGCCCCTGAAGTTCACATCTTGTGTGTAAATAATTACGATGAATGCCACAACATAATGTCATCCAACTGGACAGAAAGTGTTGGCCGTAAAATCTGGTGCCTGTCATGCACTCAGAGGTATGGTCGGCATGTAAAATGTTGCAGACGTGTGGAGAATGTGACGGGCTCCAGCTGACAGCTGTCACCTCCTCTGCTCATCTCTCACTAGGCCTTCACGACTGTCTCTCATTAATGCTCGCTACGTCCAGTCATTTGCCGTTGTCGCTCCTGCTTCTCAATTCACACGTCTGTCCCTGCACTCTCACTCCCTAGTTCCACTGACATACATGTTGTAATTGTATATGTCTTGCAGTCCTGCACATGCTGAAAGCCTCCCTTGTCTGCCAAAAGTCCAAAGTGTCACTGCTTGGTCACCAGATAACTGATCCAATCCAGTTTCACCCCCTGGTTTAGTTTAATAGCTCTTTTACTTTTACTTCCATGCATTTGCAGTTCAGGATTAATCATTGCATTTAAACCTTTAAAAATTAGAGATACATACTTATTCTTTTATTTATTTATCTTTATTAGTTTTTTAATGCACATAAGGGCACCCTTGACATTGTAATGAAAGAATCCATATCAATGTGCTCTGAATAACTGCGACATATTATATTGTTAGTGTTAAAATGCATGTTGCTGCTTCATAAATATGAAGGTTTGATATTAATATCTTGGTTAGGCCACGATTCTCCTTTGACTTAATGCAAATTGGGCATAAAACGGAGCTTACTTGAGTCATCTATTGTGAAATATAGAAAATAAAAACCCTAAATTAAAGGTCATTAAAGAATTTGCATCAGAAATGTTTACGAATTTTGCACTATTATAGTATTGATATAATATTTGCCCATCTGGAACAGTTTTGTGTATGGTTTTATTTAAAGACATCATTTTTATTTTAGCTATAAGTTTTGTTCCTCTAAGTTTTCTTTATCATTTTGTCAGGGAAACTATTGTAGCTGATAGGCATAATATAGTTTATTTAAAACCTGTGACTCATTAAAACAGTGCAATGATTTCTAGGCTTAAAAATGAATTAATATCAACATTTTATAAACAGAACCAGATTTCCTGGTATAATGAAAATAATTTAAAATCTACCAGAGGTATAAATACTCTGGAAACTTACTGTATATGAGTGCTATGTGTCAAAATATTGATATGTTGGAACGTTGCAGTTTGTCCTCAGTAGATAAAACCTCATTAAAGTTGTTTTGATTAATCTTTAAAGTGTAATTATTAGTTTAAAATGTTTTTGGAGACTGAGACCACATTATGAGGCAGTAGCTACTGTAGATCATCACATTAAACTTTGCTTACATGATTGTCACTAATTGTTTCAGATGAAAGTGTTCAAGATTTGGCTGAAGAGTTGGTGCAGCTGGGCCTGATCTGTGAGGTGGGTGTTTTTAGCTTAACTCAGGCTTGTTTTGGTTGTGGGACTCTGCAGTTAGATCTGCTGTTCCTTTGCTGCAGTGCAGGCATCCCCAAGAGTAGGTCCTCGAGGGCCGCTGTCCTGCAGGTTTTAGAGGATTCTCTGTTTTAGCACAGCTGATTCTGATGATTGCAGTTCAGCAAAAGCCTGTTGACCAACTATCAATGTCAATCAGCTGTACTGGAGCAGGGAAACCTCTAAAACCTGCAGGACAGCGGCTCTCGAGGACCTACTCTTGGGGATGCCTGCTGTAGTGTAATCCGAACCAACCTCATTGTACAGAAGAAAATCATTGCATACTGCAGTAACAAATTATTGTGATGGCGAAATACTGAAGTAGTTTTACTAGATTCAATTCTACACATATTTTATGTCTTTTAAGGAGACTGTAGCTTGTTTCCTGTAGCTTCTTTGTCTCTGTTTAATTAAGCCTTTCCTCTCCACAGGTGGACCAAATAAAAATCTCCTCACTGCTTGAAGAGACATTTAGCCAAGCTCTTCAGTAGCACATATCACCAGGAGAACATTTTCAGCCTTGTTACTTGCTCCTCGTGGATGCACGGCATTGATTATCATAAAAAAATAAAAATAAAACTTTTAAAAGCACAAAACATCCAGCGTAACCCCAGATGACCCCAAAGAAACCAGCAGCTGTGAACTTTTCTGTTTTGCTACAGGCTAAGTAATAATTGCTCGGCGAGTTTATCCCCAGCCTGGAAAACCTTTAAACCATTGCTTTCTTCAAGTGTGCTTTGTTTACATGAGGAGCTGCCTTGTTTGTTTGTTTGTTTCCAGGAGTTTGTCTAAAGCACCTTGGAGATCTGATGGTCTCCTACTCCAACCTGCTGGTGTTGTCCCTTTGTTTTAATGGCAGCACCTGGACTCACTGACAATCAGCAAAACTGTAGTTTCCCTAGAGACTAGTATTCCCTTTCCATGCACAAAAGAATGAGCCATGCTGCTCGTTTCCATTTCATTTTATTCGGTTCTCATTGTGTTTTTTTCTCAGTGTTTATGCCTTTCTTTTGGATCATTCTGTGCTTTTTTTTTCTGATAAAGCAATTTCCTTTTAAGTTATCCATGTGGACACTTTGGTTATCCGGATGGCAGACATGCAGCTTCTGTAGGTGACTTTATCAGAAAATATTCATAATATAAAAAGCCTTTATGAAATGAGAGAAGTTGGTGCATTATGGTATTTACTTTTTAAAAAATGCATAACTTGCTTTGAGGTACTGTGAATTTGGTGTCTTTAAATTTCTGTTTGTTTTTATATTTATGTTTTTTTCAGCCTGTCTAAATGCTTCAAGGTTCTTTTTTTATTATTCATATATATATTTTTGTTACTTCTGTTTACAGTTGCTGCTGTCTAAGTGGACCAGTTAGTTTTCCCTTTCTCAGCTGAAAAATTGTGTAGTGAACCATGGTGTAATAATTTGTTACAGAAAGGTCTTTGCTCCATTGCTGTGTTTTATAAGAAAAACAGGTACTTTATTTCAATTGGTGTTTCCATATTTTCCTTTTACATACAGCTGCCCTGTTGTGGGTCTGAGCCAACAAAATACTTTAGTTTTTAATTAGGTACAACTAAAAGCTGACGTACTATAGGTCATAGGTAGACTGACATTTATACTGGCCTTTTTGAGTAAATCAGGGTTTCTTTTTCTTAAAGGTCAAAAATGTCTAAAAACTAAGCATATAGCAAGACTACAAAGAATTACTGGTATTTTTGTTGAACTTTGTTCCATAATTTGATCCCTTTTATATCCTCCTCTTAACATTTTCATGAACTCTTTAATTAAGAGTTTTATTTATCAAGCCGATAAATAAAGGTCGAGCTCCACTAGGTCCTGTTTCACATTTATTCCACGTACTGTCTGCTCTATGCTTTATGTTGTCAGTCTTGGTGCATTACTTGTCAATGTCTTTTTTTATTATTATCTTCTATCATTGTGAACTTCTAAGATTGTATTTTCCCAAAAGTTGCCCGAGTCAACCAGGAGAATGTAAATGGGCCACCTCAGAGCACAGAAGTGGTTCAGAATTCAGTCTATATTGACTGTCTGCTACCTGTCTTAACTGTAATTCTTTTTCACCCCATTCATTAGCGGTGATTAAACTGGTTATTAGATAATCAAACATTTTTTGCAGCTTTAGTCTGTTACTCCATGATGTGAGCTTTTGCTTATATGTAGGTATTTTAAAGGATTGTATATGACACAGATGTCAGTAAACGTGTGCCTTTTTGATGCTTATATTCTGTCATAATTGTAGAAAAAAACTTCATTAATAAAGATGAGATCAATGTTCTTCCCTCGTTAACCTTATTTAGTCTTCCTAGACAGAAAAATCTAACAATAATACTACACGTTCTTGCATAAACCATGTTACGCTAATCTACATGTTGCAAAATGCCAATACCTTGGATACAGTCATTGTCAGTCACATCCATTGTTGGGATATATATATTTTATTAGTGTTTGTATATTCTGTTAGGTTAATTGGCTTCTCTAAATTCTCCTTAGGTGTGAGTGTGTGCGTGAATCGTTGTTTGTCTCTGTGTTGCCCTGCGATGGACTGGCAACCTGTCCAGGGTGGACCCTGCCTCTTGCCATAGACAGCTGGAGGTAGGCACCAGAGATATATATATATATACACACACACACATTTACCTTAAAGCAGAAGAAAATATATCAAACCAACTCATTTTTTTTTTCTTGGCACATTTAATGGCCCACTTTAGTATTGAGCTACTTTCTGGCTGAGTGATTGATTTAACGAGTCATTTACATATTTATGCAGTTATTTTTAATTATGGCACGGTTACTGTGGTCTTTCATATAGATGGGCCTTTTCCTTTCCCAAAACCTGACTGAAAACTGAACCTTGAACATGGCGGAGTTTCATCTCTGTGTCCTTTACTACCTTGTAAATCTGAAATCTCCCTGAGGCCAAAACCAAGTGGAGTGCATGAAAAATGAAGGCATATACAGCTGAGGGAAGGAAATGACTTTTATCAAGTCATACAGGGAAACAGAATAAAGCAAGTTTCTAGATTTTCTATAACATAAGTCAAAATGCATGTTCCTCTGTTAAAAAAAAAAAAAAGTTACATTCCTCTAGGGGACCTTGATCCCCTAATAAAATGTTATATTTCTTGTATCCAAAAAGAGGTAGTGTGCCACTCGGCAACCGCCATGTAGCCCATGTGAGAAGCTATTGATGTCTCGGGTTCAGGAGTGGCTTAATACAAAAATATGCAGAAATTACAGCCCTTATCCTCGATCCATCTGTGTATGATGGCTCCTTAAGAATTGACTCCAGCTATGATCTATTTCTTGCAAATCTGCCTCAGTCATTAAAATGACCTTAGAGCCATCTAAAAGCTGCAGTGATCTCAGTTCCTTAAACAACTTTCTCTGTTTTTTTTCCCCTCTTTAACTAAGCCTTCCTTTAATTTGTCTGTGTACAGTCAGCTTCTATAGCGATTACTTTTTAGTTTCTACCCAGTGGATGTTTCAGTTTAAAAAAGTCACTCCCACATCAATCAATGTATCCAAATTTAGTAAGAAATTGAATTAAGCCATAATTAGCTAAAATATATGGGGGGCGGGGCGATCTGAAAAGGTTTTTTATATTTAATAAATTTCAATAATTTAATTATTGTTATTATTATTATTATTTTTTAGACAAAGTAAGTACCAACAAGTAAGGCAATGTGGAAGGCATAGTAGAGGCAGATTTCAAAAATGAAAGTACAAGGCATTATTGATAAAGAACAAAAAAATAAAAGGACGGCTGATAATTAAATATTAAATAATTATTTTATTCTTATTATGTACATCGGTGGGCAAACCCATCAGTATTTCAGCCAGGTATTATTATTAATAGGGTGTTTTTTGTCTTTTCTAAAAAAAAAAAAAATTCAATCCAAAAACTTAATGAAAAAGTGCAAAATAAAAAAAAATGAAAAAAAATATCGCAAGATATAGAACAGTATCTCCAAAATAAGTATTCAATGATGGAGTACAATTAGAATTTAGATATAACATACTTTAACTTAAATAGATAACGGAAGAGATTAAAAAAAAAAAGGCAAGATATATAACATTTCTCCAAATATTTACTGAATTACCTTAACCGTGTGTATACATTTTTTATTGTTGATTCTTTGGATACAATTGAAGTAATTTTTTAATCATTTTCAAACACAGGGTAGAAGGGTCGACCTTTGGAAAATTTGGTTTTATGTATGTGGAATTATGCAATTATAATTATGAAGTTAACCAAGAGTTGCATTTTCCTATCATTAAATGATTTCCTAAATTCTTGTAACGTAAAGTGCGTGCAGTACGCAATAATGTACGTCACAGGTAATTCACAGGTAAATCCTAGCGCGTCATCCAGGAAGTGGACAGACGGACGTCCGCACGGGACGGAGCGACTAAAGAAGCTTTTGTTTTTGAAAAGTTACTGTGGAAAAGGGTAAAACAACACCATAAAGGGAAAAAAAACGTTTCCAGCCAGCCAGCAGAGGATGTGCACCTTCGGTGAGTGCGTGTTTCCATGTTTTAATGTATGTAATTAATAAAAGCAACGTGTTTTCAAAGGCCGGTCAATGGCTGCAGGTCCTCTGAGTTTTACGTGCAGTGGCCTACAGGATCTGAGCCAGTTTATTAAATGTCTGCATCATTTGTTGTTTAAACAAAATGAATCCTACATACAATACAAGTTGCAGATAATGCAGACCCTTTATGTGCTGATTATAAACCTGTCAAATAATGGTAATAAAACAGGTAAAGGAATATATTCATGTTAAACGTGAAGTTTTAATAAACTATTACAATTATGCGATTTACATTGTTTCTGTAATTCAGTAGCTATAGAGTGGAAACAGAAATGACCCCTGGTAGATTTAAATGTAAAGGATTTTATTTTCTCCAATCCTGCAGCTCCAATAGCCAAAGTTCTTCATAACTTTGGCTAAAAATGATAAAGACTGGAATAATAGTTTTATATAAGAAACAGGATTTTAAAAATGAAGATTTTTTAATGTCATTAATGTATTGAATTTTCAAGAAGAATGACAATTAACTTATTTTTTATCCTTTTGTTTCATTAGGTTAAAAAAATTGGGATTTCTTTTGTTCAAGTTTAGTTTTTTTCTTTATTTTTAAACCTAAGATTTAAATTAATTTATGTTTCTTCAAACATTATTATAAATCTCCTGTCTTAGTAATAATCAAATAATCAAAAAGGTCATTTAACAGCTGCAGCTCTAAACAAGGTTTTAGCTGGACTGAATGCAAAAAAAGCTCTTTGTAATGAAAATGCTGCAGACCCCTGGTCCAGAAGTAATTAGGTCCCATTCAGAATTCTGCATTGAGTCTAATGGGAGCTGCAGATTAGGGGGATGGCAAGGAACTTTCCAACTTGAAAGAGTCAAATAGAGAAATATAGCAGTAGAAACATGCAAAAACTGGTCTGTTATTACATAAAGGCTTTGATTGATTATATTGTGAATAGGGCTAAACAATGAATCGGAATAAATGTCATTTATCGATTATTGTTAAAATCCATTGATCGTTAACTGGAGTTTAGAGACTCTAAAATATGCGTTTAGGTGACAGATCAACCAACCCTTGAGCAACAATTAAACCAAAATTGTAAGAAAAAGATATAAACATTTTGCATTTAAGATAAGAAACCTATTCGTCTGTCAATATGCTCTATCCAAAACTCCTCAAGTGGAATTGTTTTAGTTTAATTTCGTAAAAACTCTTCTTTACGGAACCTTTTGCAATCTGATTATTAATCGATTAATTAGAAAGAATAATCAACAGATTAATCTATTTGCAAAATAATAATTAGTTGCAGACCTAACTGTAAAACAAATCTGATATTATTGAAATGGATTAGTTTTTAATATGCTATTTAATAAAAAAACTGTCCTTCTATAAATTAGTGTTTTCTTTAATTTTTAAATATATAGTTTGGGGCTTAACTGTTTAAACACAAATGAGCAAAAAATCCTTAATATTAGGGCTGCAACTAAAGAATATTTTGCAAATCGTTTAATCTGTTGATTTTTTTATTTTATTTTTTATTAATTGATTAGTAATTGGATAGTCAAAGGTTCCTTAAAGAAGATGTTTTACAAAATTAAACTAGGGGAAACTAAAACGTTTTCTCTGTCAGCTGAAGGCATGTTTTAGAGTCTCTATACTCCAGTTAACGATTAAGTAAATTAGTTGACAATTATTTAAAAATTCGATTAATCCAATTCATTGTTTCAGCCCTACTTAATATGCATTTTGTTTTTGTAACTGGCAATTATTAGAAAATTACTCTTTGTTTTATTATGTTTATTCACATTGCAAATCTATGCATTAATATAAAACTGCTTCTTTCCAAGGGCTTATATGAGGTGAAAAGGGCTTTTTTACATCTACCGGTAGCTATATTGAGTCCTAATCCATAGAATACCCCACTGGATCCTACTTCTGATGCAGTATTAACTTTCAATTATGTGTGAATATTTTGGTTAAGTGGATTTGAGCCATGCATTGTTATTGATGGCAACTCAAATTCACCTCAGTGTTATTTTTTAAACATTCAATCTAAAATGTCTGCTTAAGTCCTAAGACTTGCATTTATTATAGCTGCAACAGTAATAATAACAAAATAAACTTTTTGTTATTCAAACTAAACCTGCATGTAATTACAGCCTTGCTTATTAGCACTAAAACTTAACAGCTATTTTTGTTTTTTCTGTCCTCCAGATAAGGAGAAGGGGCCCGGGAGGCTGATGAAAAAGGGGCTGATTCTCATCCTGGTCGGCCATATCAACTTTATCCTGGGAGCTATCGTCCATGGCAGCGTCCTGCGTCACATTTCCAAACCCAGTCAGCAAATTAGTACCAACTACACGGTAGCCAACATCATTTCTGTCACGTCTGGCCTGCTGGTGAGTTACCTCTTCAGACCATTAGTTTGCAGTTTGGATGGTGAAACGGAACCAATTAAAAGCATTTAATATGTGTTATTTGAACTCTTTGTCTTGATATAGTGTTACGCAATCCAAGGCATTATTGTAATATAATGATATATTAAAATTACTTTATTAAAAAAAGCTTAATCTTTGTTCCCACTCAAATCTAATATCACATGTTGTGTGCAAACACCCAGAGGTAAGTAAAGTTCCCAAAAACTGTACTCAAGAGTAACATTACTTCATCACATATTTACTCTGTTAAAAGTTTCTATCCAAGAAATTAAGTCAAGCAAGAATGAAAAATTATTAGGTAAAAAAGGCTCGTCAAGTACTAAGCAATAGAACTACTTACTCGTCAGGATCATAACATCGGATTTAATATTCTAAAAGTTATGTAAAATTAGAAAAATAACATTCTATTTGAATGCTTGAGTTGAAAACAATGAAATGAAAAATAAACATAGGCATTATAATAATTTCTGGTTGAAGATGCACTTTTTAAAATATATTTTGATAAATATTTTTTATAATAAAACTTATGAATAGGATATAATATGGTAAGTTCCAGTAACATGATAAAGGATTTGTATTTCAAACAACTTCCATTTTTATAGAGTGAATCACACAAATTGGTATTGATAATGCAGTGAGTTACTCAAGTAGTAATAATGCATAATATTTCTATTTAAGTAAAAATTATAAGATAGTAAAAATACCCCTTAAAAGTATAAAATGTTTTCTATGTAATACTCTAACAGTTCTTCCTTTTCACTGAAGTCTTTCTTTTTTTAAAGCAGTACTGTATTTTTATACAGGGTTATTACACAGGGTGTTTGCATGTATATTTATATAGATAGGTATTTATTTATATAACCATTGCACTGGCTATAAAATATAAAGAAACAGGTTATTGCACGGGGTATTAAATTGTAATTGCACATTATGCATTGCACAAGTTATTGGCATTATAGTGTCACATTGTAAAGTCTGATGCCAGCAGGGATGAATGACCGGCAGTAGGGCTCCTTTTTAAAAATAGGGTGTAAAAGTCAGTGATGGGTAATACAGCGATGGGCAACTCTTAAGTTTTTTTGTTTTTGTTTTTGTCTTTCCAAATAAGCAGTATGATATACAATAGCTTACAAAAAAAGAACTGGACAGGGTTGTTAATGGTTTTTATTGATTAAAAAAAACAGAAAAGTGAACAGTGTATTCAGCTCCACTGACTGAAACTTTTGCAGAGAAACAACCTTTGGTTCCATTACATCTGCAAGTCTGAATTCACACCAGACCAAAAGCAGACTTTAGTTTTTCATTAGGTTCACATTCAGACTGATAGATCCTAAATATGAGAACATAAATAACAACACAGCTGCCACGTGTGACAGAAATGACTATGGCAGGACGGAGGACAGAACTGTTAATGGAGGGAAATTACCATCAGTCCTTCATGGATAACCTCTTTATTTGCTTTTATTAAAGCTGCAAAAATCATTTCATCAAGAGATGCTCACTTAATGAAAATTTCAAGATCTTTTATTTCTTATTTTGTTCCTGAGGAACACAGTGCCCAGTGCTCACAGCATGATGCTGCATGACATGTTCTGGGTGTTAGTTTTCCACCACACATCACATTTTACTGGTAGGGCAAGCACTTTAGTTTTTACTTGTTACATTTTATCCGTGTTTGCTTTGTTTCCTACATTCCAGAGGGGGATACTTTAATTTTTTTCCAAGAATTTAATACACTGTTGCGATTTTTTAGATAGAACAAACTCTGTGACTGCTTTAAAATTCGGGGGTGTTGACATATCTTTGCTTTAAACCTGTCCACAGCCGTGTCCCTCACCATGTGGTCTTTTGGTTGGTGTTCATGATGAGGTTTTTACCAACCTCTCAGCTCAGCTGCACCCAAGTGGCCGACAATATTTCCATTTCAGTGTAACCAAACAGAGCTACCAGTCAATACTTTTAATTACTTTCCCTTTGTACATACTCCCTCTCTTTTCTCAGTCCACTGCAGTGTCCAAGAACAATATTTTTAGTTACATATGGTTCATAATACAGAGACGTATGAAGCAGATACTGCCCTGTTAAAAAGCACACTACTTGTAATATGGATGGCTAATGCTATCAGGTTATTATGCCAAAGTCTGATTGTCTCAGTCTGTCTTGTGGTTTTCATGAGATTTTGCACAAGCATTGTTCTCACATTGCTTCCCCCTCTTATTCCATTTTACAATTCAAACAGACAGGAAACATTTTGTGTTCTGTGATTTTTGTTTTTCTTCTGCATTGGGAAAACAATATCACACGCAACATATTAATAGTTGGCTCCCACTACATGCTCTCTGTGCAGTAATACTGCAGTGTGTTTTCCTCTGTGATCAAGACGGAACTTGCCTGTCATGAAGGAGCTGGTTCCACAAACCAATCGGTCGTCCCTGGAGGGCAGGGCTCATTACATTCATTTAACAGACAAACTGATAATTGTCAGAAATAGGATGGTGGGAACTCTGTTTCTCGTTGAAATTATGTCCAAATGGCTAAGTGGGTCATAAAAAAGGCAGAGAAAACATATAAGGATAACAAAATGTATGGATTAGATTTAGGTTCTGTTAATGGCTTTGTTCGTGGTTTTCTGTGCTCTCATCAGTCTGCTTTTCTAGCCAATGATGTTAATTAAAAATCCAGTTGTACAACCTGCGGCTAGGATTCCCAGCTATCCCGCATAAGCTAATAAAGTCTACATTGTGCATAGTTTAAATGCTAATCTTCTCATTTTGATCTCACAGAGCATTGCCTCTGGGATTACTGCCATTGTGGTTTCAAGGAACCTTCATGGATTTAAGCTGGTAAGAGTTTAATTGGGTTTCAGATACTGAAACACATCAGATTGTGTATTTTCTTCCTGCAAAAACGGTTTATGATGGTCCCTCTCTGTCCTCAGCAAATAGGGCTTCTGGTGTCCTCATTCCTGAACGCTCTGCTTTCGGCTGCGTGCAGTGTTGGTCTCCTCTTGGCCATTAGCATCACCATCGCCCAAAATGGGAGTGGTCTGATGCTTGGATGCAATGACACAATGGTGCCCATTAACGCTCGTTCGCCTGTCAGTGCACAGTGCCCATTTGATACGACACGAATCTATGTGAGTGATAGGGAAACTTTTATTGTTTCTTGTTTGTTATGTTAAATAGGTAATCATTAATCATACTGTACTTCATTTCCACTTCCTCCTGCCTGTAAGGACACTACTCTTGCGTTGTGGATCCCCTGTGCTGTGCTGTCTGCAGTTGAGGCCGGAGTGTCAGTGTGGTGCTTTGTGGTTGGACTGGCTCTGAGAGGCCTGGCACCCTGTGGGAACAGCTACATCAAAGAGCAGGTGGGTTTCTCTGTGTAGGGCAAACAGATGTGCTTCAGGGCTGGGGCTGTCTGAATGTCTCTCTCTGACTCACAG
Organism: Cyprinodon variegatus; assembly: GCF_000732505.1. Classification (NCBI taxonomy): domain Eukaryota; kingdom Metazoa; phylum Chordata; class Actinopteri; order Cyprinodontiformes; family Cyprinodontidae; genus Cyprinodon; species Cyprinodon variegatus. The sequence continues at coordinate 234,385 of NW_015151179.1, forward strand.
CAGTTTACTGGTTCTGGCTTTACTTAATTTAAATGCAGAACTTACTCATTCATTGGATATTCCCTGTCAAATCACCCTGGGGCTTTCCAAATTAAGAGTTTGAGTACTCAGCAAATTACTCTGGCATTTTTACCTTTTTTTTTTCTTTTTTAACAATCTAAAAAGTTTTTGATTTGTTAAAGTAATGATTTTTTTTTATTTTATATTTTGAAAATAATTATAGGTGGGTTGATGTACATAGATGTATATGTATTAGAGTAAATCTAGTATATATATATATGTGTGTGTGTGTGTGTATATATATATATATATATATATATATATATATATATATATTGTTGTTAAATTGAACCCATCGCTCACTACTATTGACTACAACCTAACGATTAATGAGGCCTATCCTGTTTTCTTTTTTATCCTAGTTGGAGGAAGAGGCTGAGCGCTCTCCACCAACCCGCCGTTTGATGGGTAAACATTTCGATGCTGAGGCATGAAGCACCTCATATGTTTGTTCCAGTCTTTCCATTTCAAACCAATGACCCTAAAGTGCCGACTGATATAAGGATTAATATGTGCTTATATAAGAGTGTGACTCTTGAGTGTCCTAAAATGGTGTTTTTGTTTTTTTTATTGCCAAAGCTGTGCTCAGCATAGTTTAACCATGTAGAGATTAGTGTTTATAAAATGTAAAAATGTTCAGATTCTTAACCACTCCATAATATGTGAATATCAGAACACGCCATTTCATTGTCTTTTTTTCTTTCTTTTTTTTTTTTACAAAATTCAGCCTTGATTTTAGTTTTGATACTGGAAAAAATGCTTTGTATGCTATTGCCATAAAATTATAAGATAAATAGGACATATAACATTTCAGGGCAATTTCTTTGATAATTAAGATATTGTTCAAATTTCTTTATAAAACCGATTATTAGTTTTTTGTGATATAACTTACTTTAACTGCATTGTTAAAATAAAATGTAAGGAGTATGTGAAACATTCTTAACTCTTTTAATGTTTTATTTTCCATACAATTTCATACAAATTTTCCATTATTTTTCAATTTTGTTGTTCTTTTTTTAATCAAAACTGAAGAGAAATCGTCAAATATGCTGTTAGAGGAATGTACTCTGAACTGCCTACATAAAAAAAAGGTTAAACTCACCAAAACTGTGTGGACTGAGTGCATCTATTTTGAGGAGTAATGTTGGTCATTGTTAAGTGGGGTCATATTAACCGGTTAAATCAGTATGTGGGTCAGCAGCCTGAGCTGCGATGGACCGGGACCCCCCACAGTTTTCTGACAGAGAGGATCAGGATCAAGTCGGCCATGAAACAGTTAAGCTAGGGCCGTGTTAAATGCTGTGGAAGGAAATCATGGCACACAGTCCTAATCCTGAAGCTCTGGGAGACAAATATTGACAAGTTTTCACTAATAGAGTCACAACAACTCATCAAGTTGCAGCACTTTAGTAATAGCCTAATCTCGGGGGAAACTTCAAAGAGATGAATAAAATAAGTGACATATTAACTTAATATTAGTCACATACTCTTTGCTTCTATCTATTCTAAGCATTTATTACACGTAATGTAAGTTAATATTTGTTTAATCATGCCCTTTGTAAATATAGCTTCATACTAATTAATATAAAAAATGTTATGTATTTCAGTAATTATATACACAAAATATGTCACATAAAAACATTTCACATTCTGATATATTTCAAAGGTTTATTTCTAAGCTTAATCATGGCTTTAAACAGTGAAAAAACAAAGTTTTGGTTCTTAAAGTAGAGAAATGAATTACCAGTCTTTAAAATATGACAAAAGAAATGTCAGCCTGCAGTTTTATGTACATTAGTGTTCGTTATTGGAGGTCAATACTTTGCAGCTCTCCTTTAGCTTGAAGTAGTGCAGCATAGCATGAATCAGGCATTAAGCAAGACAAGGATGATTTTAGATGGCCGCTAGCTTCTCTGCAGTTTTGGGTCTGTTGTTATATCTTCCCCACATAACCAAACAATTACCTGTGAGGTTGAGGCTACAGTCAGGACTGCAGTTGCCCAATCAAGTAGAATGATGTTTATTAATCTTAGTACTGCCCATTTTGGCAGTGTAATGAGGTGCAAAGTCCTTTTGAAAAATGAAAGCCTCTTCATAGAAGTCATCAGCAAAATGAAGCCAGACGTTCTCCAAACTTTCCTGGTAGATGGCGCTACTCGTTTTGGACTTGATGAACAGAGACCGACAGCAGAAGAAAACATGATTCCCCAGATCATCACTGACTGGTAACTTCACACCCAGATTAAGCAACATTCTAATCTTGTATCACCTTGTGCTAGATAAGTTTGATTACCTTGTTGGTTTAGGAATGACCGAGCACAAGGAATACAAGTTGCAGAAATGTGTGAGCAAAGCTGCCCCTACAGCTGCAGTCGATACCTTCTGAGGCAAACCTCTTAAATTGGCTTTTATTCACAATGGTTTTTGCTTCAACATCTTTTTATCATATGTTTTCCTTCCACTCAACTTCCCATTAATGCAATCAGATTTAAAACATTTGAATATTCAAAAGTTATTTTAGTTACTTAGTTCACATTAGACAAAGATTAATTTACACAGAAACTGATGATAGATAGATAGATAGATAGATAGATAGATAGATAGATAGATAGATAGATAGATAGATAGATAGATAGATAGATAGATAGATACTTTATTAATCCCTTATGAGGGAAATTCACATCCCCTATAGCAAAGATTATATAAAATATAAAAAATATAATATAGGATAAAAAACACACAAAATTAGATACAAATAAAATAAATAAATAGTAAAAATAATTTAAAAATACTCAGTCCTTCAAGAGGCATCAAACCGGGACAAAAGATCTTCTGTATACCTTCATTAATTATAGTTTCTGTGCCTTATAAAATACAAATATACAATTTAACTATTTGTTACAAAGATTATTTTTTCTGAAGGTACCTAAAGATGAGCATTGCTGTCAAAATGTATAATTTATTGAATATATATTTGGATACAGTACAGCATACAGCATACATACAAAGGACCTCTGACCCTTTCTCTCATTTTCAAAGGTATAAATGACTGTCTGCGTGGATAATATTATTTTGTAAGCTATGCCATAAAATTTCTGTATCAAAATTCATTTTCTACTGCTCATATTTGAATTTTAATATAATTTAAAGTTTGTATTTACTTTAAGTCATTGTTATAAAAATAAAAACATTTATTATTTACTCCATTAAATTCTCGTTTACAACAACTTCTCATTGTTATCTTCTTGCATACTGCAATGTATCTAAACTGAGATTAAGCTCTGGGCCTTAAGTAAATGAAGAACATTTAAATAGTGGAACCAGATGACGGATTAAAATGACAAGTATTAATAAATAAATGAACAAATAAAATCCTCATCCTATTATATTTATAAAAATATTTTGGACATAAAATAGCAGTTATCACGTTTTTCAAAAATACCACTTCTTTAGTACACTATTATATTAGTTATGATTTATTTTTTCCCACAAGCGCCAGAGACTAGCTCACGCCCACATCCACTCATCCAGCGAAGTCTATTGGTCTGGATGCGCGCGCGCGCTGATTGCGCGTTCCCTATGACTAGTGCGCTGCACGCGGCCAGCTGCGGAGGACAGCGGAGCTGCGCTGCGGTGATCTCCCCCGCAACACCTCGCTTCTCTACAGACAAGGTAAAGCATATCCTACCGTACGTTAGACCTAAAATCTGCAGTTAATTTTCCTCTAAAACGTAAAACATGCACGCGGGTTTGTAGAATGAATCCAGAGGAAAAAGCGCGCAGACACGCGCTCTGTTGCTGCGGTGACAAACAGACTGACGGTGATTTTTGCCTGACACCGCGTGTGGTTGTCGCTTTAGCAACGGAGATGCCTCGGTTAAAAATGCGCTGTTAATTCCTGCGCTCTGTAAGCAGCCGCCTTTTTATTCATTTATGATTCTAATGAGAGAACGCGCCTCTCTGTGCAGGTGTTCACCTAAATTAGTAATCAATGGAATAATGTTTATGGCTGACAGCTCTGCCTCAAGCTGAGTTGGCGTACGCGTCGTGACGCAAAACTAAATAATATCCATAATATGTAGTGGAATATTGGTCTGGCATGGTATGCCCGAACTTTATTATTTAGAGAACAGAAATCTGCATTGTGTAAAACCGCAGAAGTCCAAAAATCTATCTGATCTCAAAATTATATTTCCATGCCATTATTAAAGTAAATTCTTTGATAAAAATAATAAAGAAAGCCTTCCCCATCTAAATGGACATCTAAAAGTACCACAAATAAATAAATCGTTATATAATCAGATAACACCAAGCTGATTTCATAAGCACTGCTAGACCATAGAATAAAGTAAACAAAAAAAAAATATATAGTAAACTTTTAATTTGTATTAATTTGTTTATATTAATTTATTTTTTCCAGTTATGGCAAATTTAGATAATTATCTGATTTATTTATTTATTTTTTTATGTCACCTTTTGTACTCCATAAGTGTTGCCCAGTTAAGGTCACACAAACATGAGCAGAGTGTCTCCAGGTGTACCTTCACGTTGGCGTCGAAGTTGACAGGAGGCCATTGCGGTTTGCTTTGAACACAGTTTCTGTAGTCTGCAACCTGACCCCGCTGACTCAGCTCCCATACAAGAAGATAATCCGACACCGAGACAAGCCAAGACAATTTTTCTTAAGAATGCAAACACACATACTTGTCAAAAAAAAAAAAAATATCTGCTTTGCAACCACCAAAGTAATGCAATTATTTCCTGATAGGATGACTTTCTAAAAGTGGGTGTGGCTGATTCTGAGATAATATCAGAAACCGTGAACTTTAGAGAAATCTGCTTTGCTTTTTTAGGCAATAATCCCTTCTTTGTATTAGAAACTCGTAAGACTTGTTTTCAGGATCCGAGGCCGTATGACTGTTTAAAGAGAGACATTTTGTGTCTTTGCAGAGAGATTGGCTGAAGCAGTTTTGGCGATGACACAGTGGAGTCAATGCAGTTCTTCAAGTCATCTCTGGAAAACTAGCAAGAAAAGATAAAGCAATTGGAAAAAAGACAGACGTACAGAAACCTAGATAGACAACTAACAGAAGATGGAGTTTTGCAATACGCTTGGGGATGTACCGAGGTTCGGCGGCCTTTTACCAGTGGGGCACCAGGATTCATAGAATATTCACACAACGCCTCTAAACAGGAAATGGCTTAAACATTCTGAGATGTAGTGAAAAGGGGCCTTTGTCATATGAAGGTTTACAAAAAGCACAGCTCGGTTGAATTGGGAGATCCCTTGTCGAGTTCAGACTCAGTGCATCCTGTCTGCGGATTTTACTTTTAGTGTCAGTGTGGTATTTTCATCTGTCACTGACTGAAAATGGGCTTTTTTCTCTCTTACCAAGCTGCAGTCAAAATAAGGATGATATGAATAATCTAGAACTTTGACAATATGTCAAACGTTAAAGAGAAAACGCCTGTCGGAGGAGGATGTGCCAGAGATGTGATTTCAAAAACTGTAACAGTGTGCTGCAGGCAAAAAGTCCCTTCCTGCCATGTCTTCATCCTCCTCCTCCTGCTTCTCTTCTCACTGGGTGCATCTCATATGGAGTTTATAGAAAGCCACAGTGAATTCAGCTGCGAGCCCATCAGACTGAGAATGTGCCAGGATCTGCCTTACAACACAACATTTATGCCCAATCTCCTGAACCATTATGACCAGCAAACAGCTGCTCTGGCCATGGAGGTAGGTGTTCTTTTTCTCATTCATCTTAAAGGTGATTCATGTGAAAGGCGCTCCTACTGTGAATTACATTTTCTTTATGAAGCAAGCGTAGTTGCAGGGCTTGGAAATGGCGCCTGTAGAGTTTCATCCTAACATATGAACCTGCTGAGGTCTGAAGGATTTTTTTCAAATAGCCTGAAGTGACAGAGCCTGATACAACTCTGATATAAATGCATCTGGAATTATCGCATGCTAAGGAAAATTAGGTTAGGATGTAGAACAGTATGTTCAGACTAAGATACATCTCTCAGGCGACAGGTCTATCCATCAATCAATATCGGTTTGTCCAAAATCTTTTGTAATCATTTCCTTTTTAGGAAAAAATTTAATGTTTGATTTAAAAAAAAAAATGAACACAGTGAAAATAAAACACAGTTTTTTTAAGTCTATGCTCATAACCTAACAAAATAATGACCTTTATTGTCAAAGCATACAGGCATGGTTAGCTCAGAAACCAACATAAGACCTTCTTGCTTTCAGCAAATGTTACCTTAGAGCCTTTAATCTGTGAGCTGCAGGATACACAAAGCTGCAGGCATGAAAATTGAGGATTTAAATGAAGCAGGGAAAGCACAAAGAGCTGTGCTTCATCTTTCTTCCTCATGTTACAGATTCATCTTCTTGCCACATGTAGCTTCTTTCTGTAGATGCAGATGGATGTCTAGGTACTCATCCAGTCATTCATGACCTTTTAGTCTTTTTATATGAGCACTAGCTGACAGACAGAAAGTTCTATCTGATCAGCAGCAGGGGATGAAAAATGGTCTAAATGAGGTGTGTGTGTGTGTGTGTGATTGAAAGCTGATGAGGAATTCCTTTATGTGCAGACATGGTTTGTAGCAGCGAGGGGAAGAAGTGCCGTGTTACACTTTGTGCAATAGAAGACACACGCTATACATGATTATCACGTTACCTCTCTTTCATAGTCCATTGTTACTTGCGGGGGAACGTAAAAGGCTGCAGAGCGAGGTGTCGTTCAGTAACTATGCTGTAATTACTTGTTTTTTGTCTGGATCAAAGTGAATTTTATGCTACAGTGTGTAAAATCTGGGTATTTTCTGCAGCATTAATTTAACCGAAGACCTCTTTTTATTACTCCAGCTTTAACCCAAGCAATCATCATAAATAAACTCACATTTTTAACACTAAAAGATTTATTTTGGTTTTTTGATGAGGCACAAAATAATCTGACCTTCCAAATTTGACCGAAGTTGTGACCTTTACGTGGCGTTGCATTTGAGTTTAAATGTCCAAAAAGAATAACGGATGCATACATTTGAAATAAATCTCCTTCCAGTTGTTCATAGTTGGTATATTAAATGACTCGTTTTGAAAAGCAGGGGAATTTCAACAAAGCATGTATTTGCTGGCTGCATGCTTAATCTTGAGGGATTTTTATTTTTGTTTTTATGCTTAGCAAGCACTTTCCCATGTCAGAATCAGCTGCATGTCACCCAGAGGATTTAAATTCTCTCTCATATCCCAAAAGAAAACCATTTTTTTTCTTTCATGACAAAAACTGGTTTTATTAAGGGCCTGTGGCAAAGTTAATCCTTTATTTGATAATTAAGGAGAAAAATTATGACGGAGTTCATGATGGTCATGGTTGCAACTATAGTGAAGGTCATTAATCAGCACATGAAGGACCGTGCAACTGTTGAGTCATGTCAACTCTCCACTGTCATGTCAAAACACGCTTCCTCAAAGACTCCAGAACCATCTGTTGCTGAACTTGATTTGACCCAGCTGAAGTTTGATCCAGGTAAGACACTCGCAGTCGCTTCAGTCAAATCTGAAGATGGCTGAGAAGCAACATGAGCCGTATTATTTTTCCTACTCTGCTGTGCAGTGTCCAGGCTGTGCTGTCCTGGTGGAAACCCTGGAGGAAATTTAATAAACCCTCAGTAGAAAAAATGGGCTGCATAATGCCAGCCTGTGTGTGTTGTTGTCTAAGGAAATGTGCAGTTTCTACAAAATATAAGAGACCCAAAACCATCTCCATCATCAGTGGAGTTTAACTGTTTTTCTTCTTAGATTTTTTTCAGAACCTTGTTCTGTTTAGATTTCTTTTAATGTATTATTTTGGTTCTGATCACGCTTTAGTTTTGATTATGCCTTAAAATGCTCTTATTTGACACACATAGAAATATCTCTTTCTTACTGATTAATGAAAGCACTCAAATATAATTTTTTTTTTAAATTTGCTTACATAATCAGAATTTAATCTGATTAAGGAGAAAAATCCTAGAATTAGTGGTTGGTTGTATATGTAAATTGTTTCACTATCCCCTTACAAATTCTAAATTCACAACAACCATGCATCACAAACCTTCTCTTTTATAGATAAAATGATTTGTTCTTCATGTTTATTTGAGGTTACCCTACCAGAATGCGGGGTTTTGTGTGCGAATAGAACATATATATGGGACTGTAAAACCAAAGCAATCAATTTACCATTGCGCTTATAGAGACTGTAAAATATGCCTTTAGCTGACAGAGCAACCCACTTAGAGCAGAATTAAATTAAAATTGTAATAAAAATATATAAAAATGTTGCATTTAAGATAAAAAAAAAAATAATATATATATATATATATAATCAATAATGTTCTATCCAGAATTCTTGAAGTGGAAACTTTAGTTTCCCCTGGTTTAATTTTGTAAAATAGTTTTTTTTAAGGAATCCTTTAGCTATCCAAATATTAATCGATTACTTAAAAAAAAATCAACAGATTAATTGATTTGCAATAAAATTGTTAATTGCAGCCCTAGTTTCTGGTAAAGTCTGTCTTGATATTGATGGAATTCAAATCAAATGAAATGAATGAAATTCAAAAGGAAATCTGCTATGAATATGATTCTATATCCTATCCAGTCTAATGCAATCAGTAACATAAACATTATTTAGGCGCACACCCCATGTATGGGGGCCTCAGTATTGAATGCAGCCGTCATGAGTTTGAATCCTGGTCTGCTAACCTTCCCACTCTATAACACCATTAATATCTTCTTACTTTCATGTATAATAAAATAAAGTCCACTAGTGCATACATTCTTGAAATATAAAAATAGATAAGCTGTTCATATTCTGAAACCGTACGTCTGGAGCTAAGGTATTCTAAAGATAACAATGTGGAACAATATTTTGAGTTTTTTTTTTTTTGCATCAACAAATGAAACCAATCAATTGAATCACATCATATTAATATGGATCGTCTCCCTAGTAAAAGTTCTTTGTGGTTTTTCCGTTATATTACCATCAGTTCTGAAGAGTTTTTCAGCAGTGAATTTAAAAAAATAGATGACATGAGGAGAACAAAAAATGGAAAAATACAGAAGCATCATATATCATGATGCTGCACTTATTAAACTGAACAGGCTTGTTTATAAGAAAAGAGTTTATCTTCAAGTGGACATAAAAAAAAAGCCTTTTCTCCCTCTAACAGGACATTGGTGGATAACCTGAAATAATTTTTTGTGAGCAAGGTGGCATAAAAACAAAACGTTCCTCAAAACATCAATTTTTAAGTCAGTTGCAAAAAAAAAAAAACACTAAGAAAATGCATATAAATCTATGCAACTGAAGAAAGGAAGAAAGGCATATATTTTAATGCATTAAAAACCCCAAATACTATTAGTTATGCTAACTATTATTAAAAAAGGAAATATTTTGACTGATTTAATGTTGGAAACTGAATGGAAACTTTATATCTTGTCTTTTTTTTCCTGGTCAAAATCGATCTGTCATCTCTGTAAATTTAAGGCGATATAAGAGTGGTTGCTCTGCTTTAGCGAGTGTCATGGAGATCATTCTTGGCAGCTGTTGTTAATTTTATTGACTTAACCAAACAGATCTTTTCTTCTTTTATGGGTTATTGTGAATTTGCTGAGCCCTTCATTTTTTTCAGTAGAGATTGAACCTTTTCGATTCATACTGTTTTTATAGCATTTGCTGCTAAAGGAAAACAATCTGTAGAAGGCTAAGATTACCAAATTAAGTTGGATCTATTCAATGTAAATGCTACAAGCTCCAGAAATACCACTGTCCCCCTGTTTTTTAATTGCTTATCCAGGGTTAAAACACTTCCTCTGTATGATAGTTTCTAGGCAGGGTTATGGGCCCAGCTGTCATTGCTCACTAGTGCAAACTAGCTGCTAATCTCTCTCTCAGCTCCACAATGATGACATTGATTCCCAGGCCAGCGACCACCCCATCTGCTACAATAGTCAATTAAACCTGAGCAGAGAGGGTGAGGAGAGGCAGAAATAAGGGGGGAGGTGGAGTCTGAGAAGACATTCAGAGAACAGCTAATGGACATCATTTTAAGGGTTTGGTTTGAGTTCCCATTTATATGAAGTTGTAATGTAATAAATATATAATCTTTACTGTCCATCTGCCTCAGCATGTCATGGTTCCCTGAGGATTAGTTGTTGTGACATTACCTAAGGGCTTTGCGTGTGGGAAACACAGATTTAGACTTAGGAGTCAATGACTGTTTAACTCCAACAGATGAACCTGCAACCTTCTGTGTCCACTGATTGTTGGCATTGGTGGTTCATGGGTTATTTTATTTGCAGATTTCTGTCCTCTAAAATAAGCTTTCTGATTTCAGTGCACTTGTTAGTAGCAATGGATGAAAGGTAGAGTGTTATAGCAATGAAGGACAGTTACTACAAATTCAACAAGAGCTGAATCTGGGCTAAAAGATTTAGTAGCATCAAGAGAACTTGAATTCTTCCATTTCTGGATCTACGACACCTTTTTAAAAAAAATAAGTCACTGCAACATTTAGTTTCCCTTTGGATTAATAAGGTATTTTTGAATTGAAGTACTCTGGATTCTTACTGCTGTATTTATAACTAATGTGACTTTCTTATTAATTAAACAGTAATGTTGCAACAATAACATTTTTTATGGAGGAGTTGAATGTATGTAGGCCCATATTATTCATTAAAGTTACCAAGCATTTCAGCTAACAAATAACCTTCACTCCATGTGAATTTGTATATATTACATTTTTGTAGTAGAAATTTTTAGGTTTATTATTCATTAATAAAAAAAAAAAAAATGCTAAAATGTATTTTAGCAAAAAAAATATCTGTGCGAGTCATTGTTATTCTTTTTCTAATAATTAATGTAATTTTCAGATTACCGTTTTTTCAATAAACAACTAGTACACCTACTGGGGCTCTCCAATAAGACTTGTAGTAAAGCTAAGTCAGACTGATGTCCTGTTGGAGGATGATCCCTGCTAACCTTTAAAAATAAACAAGTTTTTTGTCAAAACTAACCTGGTTTTGGAGATGATGCAAAGCACCTTGGGAAATGTTCAGACAGACAACCATTTAGAGCACAACAAATAGTTCTTAGCAGACACAAGGGGTTTAATAAAAAAAAAAAAAAAGTGACATTTTTAGGGCTTTATTCTTCTTTTTTTTTTGAAGGGGAAGTAAACTGTTTAATTTCTGAAAGTAACCAATATATTTGATAAGTCTTATATGGTATATGATCTAATTTTTTGTCTCAAAATGAATAGACATTCAAGACAAGAATTTAAGATTGCATTAAGATGCAATAAGATGTTTCTCTTCTACTTTTCACTTTACAGTGTAGTTTGTAGCTTTGGATTTTTGAAGCTTCATCCACCTTTTGAATCATTTAAAAAGATCCTTACCACTTATGTGCTGAATTTAGTGGCTTGTGTTTCCTCTGGATATTAGTCAGTTACTGATTTTAAAGCTCACTTTACCTTTTGTGATTCTCAGGATGTAATGAAAACTTTACTGTTTAATCACATCTGCATTAACTCTCTTAAAGCCACCAAAATGCAACCACTGTGGTTTTCTTACCTGTGATCATTGAGGTAGAAAGCGTTAATTGGACTAGCAGAATGGCAGCACATAGTAACATACACAGTCTCTTGATTATCATGCATCCTGCAAAATGAGATTTCTGGGCAAATCATCCACACTCTTATTATAAAATGTAAGACAACTGGTATGATTCAGTGATCAAAAAGTTCTTGCATACTATTATTTTTTCTGTGCTATTTGCAAGTTTTTTCCTGATGTGGCAGTAGTATTAAAACACGAATTGCCGTGAAATCTATTAAACTCCCTAAACATTAACTTTGCAACTTTAGTTAGTTGTAGTAGTTAGTAGTTAGAAAAGGATACCTAGGATCACTGAGGGGAGTCATTTTGACCACTCTGAAACACACACAGTGCAAACCGTGAAGCTGCCTTGCTACATTTGGATGGTAGGACATCCAGGTTGCACAACTGACAAGTAGGTTAACTAGCAACTTAACTAAAATAAAAAGTCTGGTGAGCTGGTGTTGGTTTAGACAAAGCTGCAGGTACCTCTATAATTTAAGCCTTTTTATGACCCAATGTAAAGTCAACTCTAACCTGTGGAGTTTATTGCACATCCAACAAGCGAGTGGACAGTGGACAATAAAAGACAAAAGAACAGGATAAATGGACTATACAGATCATGGTAGCCAGGCATTTTTAGTTTTTCACCCTGTTGGTTTATGCAACCCAACTTTGGAGAGATGTACTGCTAATAGTTTTCTTGGAGTGTTTCTGCATTTATAAGAATTGTTTATTAACCAACCTGTACCTTTCTGTAAAAGTCACAACTCTGACACTGAAGCTTCAGGTCTGGCATGATTGGCTTTTTATTGTTGAAATAAAAAAGACATTAAAAAATGTTGGTTGAATATCCAGTAATTGCTGATATTTGCATCTGTACAAAACTACAAACTAAAATGTTGAGCCTTAGCCTTTTTCTAAACATCCTTTTGATAATTGTTTTGGCACCTGTTATATGGACTCTAATTCACTGTGGCAGAATTACAATAATTGGTTTCTTAGTGATTAAAACACAGTTTTCTTAGGTTTAAAAAAATAGTTTCAGAGCCAAAAGGAATGGTAATCTGTTAGGTTTACAAAAGAGGCAAAAAAGTTGATAAAAAGGAATCAGGGGGTCCAGAAAGGGAATGCCAGGAGCTGAACAGAGGGAAATACTGATGGAGTGACAGGTTGGGTAAAGTCTTAGACTCTACTGTCTTTGCTGTTGAAGTCTGTCTCATCATGAGGTCTTTCAAAAGACTGGTTTGTTCATGAAAGGCCGCCCTGAGCTTTCCAGGTCCTTTAAAAACGAGAACATGTGTGTGCATGCCAAACCTGGAGAGTTTTGGCTATTTTGTTCTTTGTGTATGTGAATATGGAAGAGTGTGTGGATGGATTGCACAGTTACGTCTCTGTGTGTATGTGGTTGTGCTCGCAGACATGGCAATGCTGCTTTTTACTCGAATCTGAAGAGGCTCATTACCCTATTCACTCCTCAGACAGACAAATACTCATTCAGTTTAAAAGTTCCTGTTTATTTCAGCTGAGCTCTTTATTATCCTGCTTATGCTGATGGTCTATTAAAGCTGTCAGCCCAAATGAAGCAATCATTTATTTATGAACAGAACAAAGGTGCTGGCTGGTGCTGCTTTTTGGCAGACTGCTCCCATCTACATTGCAGCCACCGCCTCTCATCCAGCCTCACAATGCCTGGGAGAGATATGAAGAGTGCTTTTCTATTGGCCAACTACAACTACAGCTCAAGAGGCTAATGTAGTTTTGGAAGTTTCCACGTGAGCAGTTTATTTATACCTTAAACACAATGCAGGTGTGTTGCAGCATCAGTTTATTTCATAGATGCATACCATTCAGTTTGCAAGAACAATGTTGTTTTAAGCAATGCAAACAGGAATATTGTCAATCCCATCATATAGACAGATTTAACCAAATCCATGTTTTAAATTCCAACTATAAGATTTTGTAGTATATTAAGTTTTTTTTTGGTCAGCTGTTAAGTTATCTACCCTGGAAAATCCAATATTAAGCATAGAGTGATGAAAGAAATGCTCCCCCCTTATACTGCAAGTGAACATTTAACTTCATGAAGTAATAGTTTGCAGAGGTATCAGCGAGTGTGCAGGTAGCAACGGTGGAGAGGAAAAATCCCATATAAAAGGAAGAAACCTATAGCAGAACCAGGTCCGAACACACAAATAACCAGGAAAAAATTATTTTATGATGCATAGTTTATTTAAGCTAACTATGCAAAAAGCACCTACTGTATTGCTAAGACACTCTGGTGTCAGGCTTTCTTCTGAAATGTGTGCTAAGACACTAAATCCTTTCTCTAATGACAATATAGAGTTGGAGCTTCTGTTCTTTTTTTTTTTTTTTTTACTTTTTATTTTCAAGAATTTTCACAACAAAAGAACATTCCCTGAGCCAAGAGCAATGAAATCAATAACAAAAATACTGATGCCACATATACAATATTTCAACATAAATGCAGCACAATAAACCAGATCACCTGAAACTTTGAATACCCTAAAAGAGAAAACTGCACATACACACTACCATATGTATATAAATATATGGAGCTTCTGTCCTAAATGAGTTGTTTGGCATCTTTGGAGAAAATTGGTCTTATTTAATCTTTTTTTGATTAGAAAAATATTTGCATTAAATAAAAGTATTATTCAATTATGCGCGTTTTTCCCCAGCTTTAATTTTCTTCCCAATCTCAGTTGTATTCCCCACCCTTCCAAAAATGTGTTTTTTCTACCTGTAAATATGCATTTTATATGGGTATCCACGGGAACCCGACCCAGTGCTGGACTCTGCCACAGGGATCTAAAAAACTGTGTGTTCCAGCCAGAAGTGGGCTCTATTGCATACCATCCACAACCAACAACCAACTTTTGATATTAGATCCAGCCCCTATATTTAGCCCCACTGGTTATATTGGTGCTTCAGAAATCCCAATCTGCAAGCCTTATTTTTCCATCTAAAAAAAAAAGATTTTGATTTGGGGTCATTGCCCTGTTGAAACAGCCTGCTCTAAACAATGTTTCAGCCAACTGATCTACAGGGTTACCATGTGAGAGCCCATTGAAACATCCCGTGTCGGGTTCGGTCACTCGGTCCCCTGCTGGCTCCCTTCCCCTGTCCGTCGGGGTCCCCGGACCAGCCCTGGAGCTGTCGGCTCAGTTAAAGTGCCCGGTGTGTTTCGACTACGTGCTGCACTTTAGTCAACCAAAATCCCGGACTATTTTGAAATTTCCCTCTGACATTTTTTTTGGTTAGAAAAGTAGGACATGTCTGGGAAAAAGAGGACATCTGGTCACCCTACCATATCAACAATTTGATGTTTTAGTGAATGACTGCTTGTTGCTATGATGCGTCTTTGCTCGGCAGCTTCGCTCGTTGTAAACCAACCAATCAGTGCACAGCTCATCTAAATATTCATGAGCATACCATAAAAGGAAGAAAACCTGTCGTTTCATTCTAGGGCTTTTAACCAGGCTTGCATTAGGGCTCATAGAACAGCAAATATGCCATTTTAAGCCCAACCAATGATACACACCCTATTCAGAGACCTTAAGGACCAGCACCAAATACCCTATAGAATCATTCTATGACCTCTTTAATACTTTTGAATCATTTTTAAATCATTCCTCAATCTCACAGTTCTAAATAAACTGCATTATTGATAAGCTTTGTGTAATATCCAGAATTATGTCAAAAAAGTTTGATGGCAACAAAAAATATTTATTCAGCATCTTGGAGATAAATATATTGACTGAATATTAGTGGAGTTTCGAGTAGATTAAGCTTCCATATTTGTTAATTTTTAGGGAAAAAAGCTTCCTACCGACATTTAAGCAGCTAAAATGAATGACTCAGCATACCTATGATAAAGTAATGTAAGCTTTTCACTATTACAATATTTGTTTTTGTTTCATTTAATATAATTTATAATATATTTTAATATAATATTATAATAATTTCATTTAAATGTGCTGTCTTTTTAAATTTATACGAGATAAACCCAACAAACATGGGTTACTATTGTCTAATGTTCTTAATCTGAACCCATGACCTGGACTTTAAAGTGTGTAAATGTGTTTGTGGCTGGTTGGAGATATATAAACCTTTGTTCTAATCCCAACTAACACCAGCATGCACACAACAGCCACTGATCCCTTTCTCACGAAAAAGCCACTCAACACAGTGTAGCTCTAACATTTTCAGTTTAACTGCAAATCAGGACCAGAGCTGGCTTTAAAAGCTCAGTTGTCCAAAAGTAGCTCAATTTTTAAAGGCGCTTAGGGATTCAAATGCTGACAGCTTATCAAATCAGCACCAACAGGGAATAGTATTATTTCAGTATGATTTCTAACTAGGTTATTATAGAGGTAGATGAATTGTCTAGTTCTGAGAAGCTCTGAAATAACTGCGAGATGTAACATGCGGCAATGTCTGACATGTCCCTGCTATGAACAGAAACAAAGAAAATGTGGGTTCATTTTATGTTTTTTTCCTGTCATGAAGTTGCTTTTTAACAGTTTATCTCATGCTAAAATCCCCCTTTTGCTCTCTGAATAGTTGGTACATAAAAATATTTTTTTGCACTGAGCAGGAGAGTTGCATCCTTGGAAAACCTTTCCAAGTCCTTTATGTCAGAACTAAACAGGTTAAGCAATATGATGTTGTGGAGCATCTCCTTTAATGCAAGCAACAAGGATTGTCCTCACCAAAGCTTATCTTATCCAGAGTAATTACAGCATACAATCTTTATCAAGCTAGGATCTGGCAGCATCCAATCTTTATCAAGCTAGGATTCTGCAATTAGTGCAACCAATTTCAATGCTTAAATTCCCAGTTTATCTTGTTTCTTTAGAGAAAGTCATCAACAGTGAACTACTCTTTGTTCTGTAGGATATCGCGTGTATCAGGGGTAAGAAGCAAGATTTTGTGTGTGTATCCTCTGTATTAGGCTTATTGTCACTCTTCATCTTTATCGCTGTTATTCAACCTTTTTGTCCTATGCTCATCCTATTCTTCCCACTTTCACAGTTTCTATGTCGTCTCATGTGCAAGACCGTTGTCCGTACCTTTTGAAATTATTCGCCCATTACAGAAGTCCTGCTACAATGCGTGCAAGTGAATGTTTTTGTCTGTTATCCTGAATACTGCTTGGCCATGAGCGAGTCTTCACATCACCTGTTGCCATGGCAGTTAAATAGGCAGAGAAGGATGGAGAGGAATGGAGGAAGGGAGGGAGACCAGCAGGGGTGGGCGGGTGGTAGAGGAAAATTGGATGATGTGTGGCATGTTCTGGAAAAAGCTCAGATAGAAGCAGCTTCATTTACAAGCAAAAGATGTTCCCAAAACCAAGATATTTAGATGCTGGAGTTATATTCACTTATTGTTAGTAGAAGGCATAAAGGTAGGACAGTCTGTAAAGGTTTTCCCAAAATAATTAGCTCAGTTTATTGTCGTCTAGCAATGGCAGGGTGAACGACTCATCAAAGATAGTTTGAAGTCATTTCAGGCTCTATTACAAATTATTACATTAGCCGCCTCTTAGCATGGATAATAGCATCAAGACATCTGACACCTGATTGGGTTAAGATGACGCTCCCTTGACCTTTTCCTCCCATAACTCATTCAATCAGCCATTTTGTCTGTTAACAGTACTTGTTATTATATTTTCTTAGCTAAAAAGTCTGGAGTTTCAGAATGCAGGATTATGTTCAGTTCATCCTTATTCTATACATTAGATGACCCAGTACCAAAACTGCAACAGTGTTTCTTCGTTAATGCATTTGGAAGATGCTTTATAAATGCACTGAAGAAATCAGAAAATATGCCTGCATATAAAAAAAAAATAGGAAAACAGTAAGCTAATAATGAAATATTCGAATGGGAAATTAATAAAAAAATAATTGTTACTCAACATCTAATTGTTTTATAGTTCCTGCTCCTTACAGTATATGGATACTAACATGGTTAACTTGTGTGTTGCACCAAACAGCCCTGAGAAATAAAAACAATTTTAATAAAATGTTACATATGCTTTTGTATAAACAATATTTTTTTTCCAATGTTTTTTTCATTTATTTCTCTTTATTCAAGATGTTAATTGGTTAAAGATAGTATTTGGTTAAAGCATTTAATATTATTATTTTTTATATTTAAGTGGTTTTTATTTATTTAGTTTCTTGGTAAATGCTTATCGTCAGAATCTTGGTCCTTCAAAGTAAACTTTTTTGTTTTTCTTTATCAGTGCAAGCTAAGACTAGATTATTCTTTTTTTATTTATTTTTTTTTTTTTACTTGGAGGAAAATGCACATAAGGCGGAGAAATTACTTTAGGGGTCAACCTGAATCAAAATGATGAGACAGCCAGTTAACTTTTTCAACACAGCTAAAAGGTCTGCATGCATTCTTGAAATGAATTAAATAAGTTAATAAGCTGAAAAAAGTTTTCATGGCTTTATAGTTTCTGCTCAACAAAATGACAGATTAGTAAAGTGAGGGAAGTAAGTGAAAAGATAATAAAGGAAAGGCAGTTAAGGTGGACAAATGCATGTCAGTACATTTGCAAGGAGTAAATGAGAAGCGAGAAAAAAAAGAAGCTGAATACAGGAGAAAGAAGATGGGAGGAGAGGAGGAGGGGAAGTGAGCGTGAAGGGGAATGCCATTAAAGGCTTTGTTCGGTCCTCCTGACTGAACGTTAGACAGACATGGATAAACGAACAAATGTTTGTAAGGGAGTGAGACTGGAAGAGAACGGCGCGCCTTTCTTAACTGTCCTCCCCAAAATTAGAGGGAAAGCATCTGAATATCTGCAGCTCACCACAGGCCAACAAGCAGGCGCATCAACAAAATTGCTCTATTGATAGATTTGCTATGAACGCATTTCAGAATTTGCAACCCAAATTAAGTTAAAAGGTATTCTGTCAGTTTAAAATGGAGAGAAGATTGTATGAATAAATATGATCCAATGGGAAATGTAACTATTATATAACTAGGCTGTAACAACAACACACTTTTAGCACTACAGAGAAGGAATGAGAGCATAGAAACTGGCGCTAATGCATTACAGCTGCATGATGTTAATAGTTTGAGCAGGGAAGCGAGATGGAAGCGAGCAAACAGAGGTATTATTGCTTCTGCTGCAGGAGAGAGGATAAAGGGTTTAGCTCTCGAAGTCAGTGGAGACAGGATGCTGCTGGGATATTATGCAGTAGCTACGAAATGGAAGTGGCTGATATGGTCTGACAGCATTTGGGCTGCAGGCTCTAAAGCTCTGATTTGAGAGTGAGCTGCGACAGAGATGGACTGAGACAAAGGAGTGTATGAAACGTATAAGTCCAGATAGACTCGGGCAAGATTGTCTTTTTTTTTTTTTTTCTCAGCAAAAAAACCCAAAACATTGCTTTTTCTTAACTAACTTTCTATTCATGAATAGATGTAATTATGGATGCTACCAAGTAGAGACGTTGCATCTCTGGCCTTTATGATTTTAAGATTTTGGTGGACATTTTGTAGTATGAGAGCTGTAGTCCTTTGGATTCCTATCTTTTTTTTTTTTTTTTTTTACTTTTTATTTAGTATTTTTTCAATTTTACATTAAAACAAGCGAACAGAGAAGGGCGATAAAAATACAGCAAAGGTATAACCGAGTCCGAGTTTAGTGAATGTAGGGGTCACACAAGTCTAAAAAAAAAAAGGTTGTCGTTCAAGTCTTATTGAGGGTCAGTCCTTTCCGATTTGTGTAATCAAACCACTTCATCCACTGTTCTTTCAGGTATTTGTACTTGATCCTTAGGTGGTAGGTCATTTCCTCCATCGTGAAGATTTCCTCTACTATTGAAATCCATTGCGTTAGGTGTGGAGGGTCAATTTTAAACCATTTTCTGGTAATCGCTTTTTTAGCTGCCACTATCAAGATTTTGAGAAGATAGATGTATTTCCGGTGTATTCCTTCACTCTCCAGCCAGCCTAAATACATTATTCGTGGGTCCTTGGGTATCTTGTATCCTATTATTTCTTCTGTAGCCTTACCAACTTGATCCCCTTAGGTTTGTATTTTTGTACATTGCCAAAATATATGAGAGTGACTGGCATTCATCTGTCCACATTGCCTCCAACATTGTTGTTGAGTATGGAATAAATTATTTTGTAATTGAGGTGTTATGAAGTAGCGTATTAAATTTTTCCATCCAAATTCCCTCCAGCCTCTGGAGCTTGTGGAGGAGTGTTGTGTTTTGCACATTGAAAGCCAGTCACTCCTTGACAGTTTCACTTTTAACTCTGCCTCCAATTTGGACTTTATATATAATGAGTTATTTCCATTTCGTTTTTGTAGGCTTTTATAAAGTTAACCTGTGGATTCCTATCTTACGAAATGTTTTAAATATGCAGTGTTTGTTACAAGGTGGAATAAGAAGAAATCAGTCAAACATTCGGAGAGAATTGATTTGTTGTGGGAAGCAGTTTGTGAGATTTTACACCAGAGCCCAGGTCAGGATAGCTCTAATTAAAATGGGTGGATTGGTGCCAGTTCCAGACCTGTCTGTCCAAGCTTCAACACAAAAGCCTGTCACCTTGATGTGACCACAGCACAAAGCCGGTCACTGTTAAAGGAAGTGTGAGGTTCTCGCACGCCAAGCAGTCCTTCAAATCCATTTGACTCTCTAATCCACCGAGAAAAACTCCAAATCAACCCCAACCCACATCTCGGCTTTTCTTCAGACCCTCCTGCACTGACCAAACTATGAGACCACCTTCTGACACCCATCCCCCACCAACTCACACATGCTTTAAAAAAAAAAAAAAGAAAAAAGAAAAGCCAGACAATATAAATTTCTTAATGCCATTATATGTGTTAGTGTGGCTGCTCCTATTTTTTTCTAAATTGAATCCACAAATCTTTCTTCCAAATAGATGTAATCTTTTTACAGTGGATGTTAACTATCAATGCACACTAGCATAATGTAAATCCTTGCTTACAGAAATGTAAGCAAGGATTTACATTTTAAATTGAAACGGGCTACCTATAAATGAAATAGTCCCTGTTTCTGCTTATAAAAAGCATATATGTCTAATATATGATGAAATTAAACTAGAAGCAACTAGAAGTAAACAAAAATAGGACGTTTTACATGAACAGTGTTTGCTATGCAAATTTTGAGTTGTGTCTTTTGTTTTTTTGACCTGAGAGTAATTGACAAAAAAACAAAGGTGGCTTACATATTTAGGTGTTTTCATTAACCAAACTTGCATTTAAACATCTGAACCATTCATGATAAATTGTTGCAGGCAGATATTGTTTCTATTTTTAGACTGTATTTGGAAGCTAAATAAAAATATTATATTTATTGTCTGCTCATTAGTAGCCCCCAGAAGCGTCTATGTTGCTATTCATAGATAAATGCCCTTTTGCCTGCAGAGGGTCCAGATTCCTGCTTATCTTCCACAATTTAGAGTTTAGATCAGTTGGGAAGCTCTGAGAAACTTTTACTACATAGTGTCTACATCACACACAGGTCGCCTCTCATCACTGCAGCCTTAGGGTTGTCTTCAAACACACAGAAATTCAGGAAAAAACAATTTAGAGATGGATGAAATGAATTTATTAAAATTTATGTAATAAATACATTTTAATCCATTTATTACATAACTCGAATCAGTTGGATGCAAATTTCCAAGGGTTGGTTAGAATAAGCTTATACTTTATTTTTTCCCTTATTTAATTTTAGAAAGACATAAAAAAAAGGACTAATTTTTTATTGTGGCATTTAAATATAGATTTTTAACGATTAAAATCATCTAATGTGGCAGCTACAATGTCACAATTTCAATTTTCTCAGTAGGGATTAGGAAATACAAAACTGAATGTAGAAGATAATTTTAAAGAATTAAGAATAAAATCTACTTATGTCCGACTTTTTGATTAAAATTTGAACTAAGCCAAAAATTACAATATTTAAATATAAGATCATTTAAAATTAAGATAAAAAAAAAGACTTCAGAAGTTGTTACAAAAATATAATGATGCTATAGTGTTTAGTTTCTACAAAAAATAATTATGAAGTACAAATGTAACACTGTTCATTTCAATTTTCAGTGCTGGTTGTTTGTAAGACATTTTTTCCTTCAGCACTCATTATCTACCTTTTTCCCTCTCTCCCCCTTAATTATCCCCTCACCCATTCTCACCCTCCTTTCCCATTGTATACATGATTAACAAGTGGAACCTAATTGCAGCAGCCATGATGGTCTACTTGGGAAAGCAAATCTGGCCTATCATCCGTGGGATATTGACAGGACTTGTCAAAAAAAATGGTACAATAAAGAACTAACTTGTAAGAAATTAAGCATAAAAACTGTATGGTGGCCTTCTTGTGTTTTGCATTTTGTAATGTGATTTTATTACATCACAACCAAATAATTAAGCCTTTTTATCGGGGGGTTGGTCAACCTGAAGTTGTAGCAGTCTCGTGCAAAACCTTTCTCATACATTATTTATTGTTAAACACACAGTGTCAGTTTGTGATTCCAACATTATAATAATTGGGATTGCCTGAAGTATAACTGCTTACATTATGCAGCTGTTAATTAGCAGACATAGTCCTTTTTTATTGTTTACATTTTTTTCTTTTTCTTTTTTTTCTTTTCTTTTTCTCCCTCCCCTGTGGAGAGTGGGAGCAAAGTAAAAGGAAGTTAATCCTTCTTTTGAGGCATAGGCAGACCAGTCAGAGGGGCTTTCTCCTCTCTGCTCAACTTTTTTTTAAAGAATGGTGCTTCTTTTTAGTTTTATTCAATTTGATTAGCTTTCTTGAATAAAAAGCCAATTTTTCTTACTTCTAATTGAATCTTTATATAATATCATTTGCTTTGTGTAGTTACCAGGTACAAAGAAAAGCGTAGATTTTAATGGATTTTGATGTCATGACATAGAAACAAACTTCTATAATCTCATTGGTTAAACCCATGAAATCTAAATTTTCTTTAAAGCATTTTTGGACCAGTGTTTCTGCCACATTCGACCAGTGTAGATGTGCTTCTAATAGTGAAAAGCTTTGGAGGTATGGTCTTTGTTTCAAGGAATTTGTGAACTTTTAGACTGTAATGTTAAAAAGTTTCAGCAGCGCATATAGTAAAGTAGATAGAAAGGAAAAGATGGGTGGGGCTGCATTTAGGGACTGTTTCAGTGGAGAATAGAGCCTGGGTTGGATTTGCCTGTGGAGTTCATTGATTAAACAGTTGGGTTGAAGATGGCATAATGTTGGTGTAATCCAAATGTTGCTTTAATCTAATATTAAACACAGACCTTATTCAAATTGTGTTCATTCTCAGAATGTGTCGAAGTCAAATATGTCCCCTTGTATTTTTCTACTGGATAGATATTAAGGAAGGAAAGGGTGAAAATATATTTAATTAGGCAAGTGCAGTACAAAATATATATTTTGCTGTATCAATCAGTGATCAAATCAAAATGGAAAAGATGCTTACTGACATTTTATGTTACAAATTTTCTGTGATTTATAGAAAAATAAGGAAAGTATATGAAGGATATCATTAAATATGACCAGTTTTAGAAATAGTTAAGTGCTCAGAATGACTCCTTGGTGGTTCTTGTGAAGACTAAGGAGAAATAAAAAAGCAGATGGAGAGATCCTTGAAGGGGAATGTATTTTACCATGTTTTCTGTTTTAGTTTATATCTTCTCCTACCCATCCCCCATCATACTCTGCCATGTTTTTTATGTTTGTCAGAGCCTGCTTTTGCCCTTAGGTAAAGCTTGGAGGCTTTTTTCCTTTTTAGCACTTGTCCATCACAACTGACATACTTAATGTCAGGCAATTTACTTGACTTATTCTCCATAGATAGCTGATTGGCAACCTCTTCCCCTCTCGTTCTGTAGCACAGTGAGGCCACTTTGTATCAGTATTCTCTTTGTAGTGAGAGATGGGGGGGCAATTGCCCTGACTGTCAGAATAATTGCATACAGCTAGCGGCACACATGTGATTTCTACTCCAGACACGCAAACCTTCCTGCATCACGCACAATGAAAAACACCTAACTGGGACACACTCTAAATACGGGAAACATGCGCGGAAGACACGAGCAGAACCAGGACATGTGAAACAGTTTTCATGTGTAGTTTGATTATGGTGGCTTTTAAAAAGCCTCTGTACTTTAAAATGATAAATTCACAGGGGAGCTATTTGAAATGGGAGGGAGGTCATTACCTTGTGTGTGTATAGGGAATGGTCTTTGCAGGATTGACCTCTAGTGTCATTTCTGCTTTTTAACTTTCAATTGTCGCTGTTTTGTCACAGATCAGTGATTGAGAGGAGAAGTGGAGCGAGTTATTTAAATCCCAAGTTCTTATGTTTTATAAGAACAAGACAAAAAAAGAGCTCAAATGCTGATGTCGCAGTGTTTAGTTTGGACCTTAGTTAACCATTTTATACTTAGAATTAATTCACAGCAAATGTCAAACCAAAGGAGGGAAACCACCAAATATAAATAAACTGGCCTGGATTATTGAAATGATTTTAAATGCGTTGTAAACTACTTGAATTATTGACAGAAGACGGGGATTCTGTGCACGCCATTACTTGTTTCCATGCAATCCTGAAAACTATGTCACAGCTCATGCATCACTGCATCCATTTACTGGTTTAGCTTCTCTCCCATCTGTGGATATAGAACACAGCAATTGAGGAACGATCAAAATATCCTTACAACCCCTCACTTCACAGTGGTGCCCACATAAAACACACATACAAACCAAGTGATGCGTGAGGATTTGTCTATAAGTGCATACAACTGATTGTGGTCAAAATTTGGTACAAGTGCAGCTCTTTGTTGCATGTTCATTTTACATCTACACTCTTTAGTGATGAGTGGATAGGCACGGGTTGGTGTGAGATTATCACAGAGAAATATATGATATAATCTGAAACATTAGAGCATCAATTATTAATTTATTTATCAAATATTAATTTGCTGCAGTTATATTTCTTATGTTGATAACCTTTTTTTAATCGAGACACACACTTGAGCAAATGCATAAAGACCAAAATTGATTTTCAGCTTTCAAATAAAATTTGTTTTTGTATAAAATCTTTTTTTTTTTTTTTTTTTTTTTTTTTTTTTTTCTGAACAGCTGAGAAGAACACACGTATAACAAGCTGATTCTAGCTGCGCAGCCAGTCTGCAGACATGCTAAGAGTTATGCCATCATAATAAAAGGCTGCTGGATTTAGTTCCATCAGTTTCCAAACTATAACCGCTGATTTTATGACCGGAAATTGAAACCTTCATTTTTTTATATTTAAGCAGACTTTTCAGTGTGATTTTCATCTTATTTATTCTAGGGCCAAGTAATCCAAGAGATAAAAAAAAAATCTAAGAGGTAAAATCTTTTAACTTTAGCATTCAGACATCTGATGTTTCTTTTATTGATACTTTGCCTTGATTTAAAATTAAAATCTCTCAATAGGATTCCAGCAAAATAACTGAATAGTACAGCGCCTGTTTATTTATTTGACTGTTAATAAATCAATATTTTGTAAATATAAAATGATTCATGTCATATAAAGTGGTGGTGTGATGCTCTGCAGTAAAAGTAGAGCTTTTATGCTCAGGTTTCTTCTCAGTCTGTTTCTATGGCTTTTGTAGATCAGACATGAACATGAAATAAAATTTCCAAAGTACACTGTTGTTATAAAGGTGTGTGAGAGAGAGCATTGAAAATGGTCCCTTCTTAACTAAGGATATACCTGTAAAAACGAAAAACTGTAAATGCTTTTGAGATTAGGCTTAAAAATGTGTACTTAGTGGTTTGTTTTATAAAAGTAATTTCCGTTGGCTTATACTAAACCTTTTTTTTTTTGTTCTTTTGTTTCCAAAGCCTTTTCATCCAATGGTAAACTTGGTGTGCAGTGCCGACCTGAGGATGTTCCTGTGTGCCCTGTATGCTCCAGTGTGCACAGAGTATGGCCGGTTGTCCATGCCATGTCGAGCTATCTGCCAGCGGGCCAAGGACGAGTGTCATAAACTCATGGAGATATTCGGAGTAGCTTGGCCAGAGGATATGGAGTGCAGCAGGTAAGAATGTAAAACAGTATTCACTGTTTGAAACTGGTTACATTTCTATAGCTATCTCAGACCTACAGTTCATCTGTGCTTTCTAACTTTGCTCCTGGTGGGCAACCTTTCCTGTGCGGCAAAGATTGCTTTTCAGCCTCTCTATTAGATTATTAGTTGATTTTATTGTTTATGACCACACAGAATCAAAATGGAAAGTACAGGAAGTGAATGAGACATCACTAAGGAGAAAATCACAAATCAACACAAAGCAGATCTTTGTTCCTACTTTTAATAAGGATTGCCTGAAGCTGCATCACTAAATTAATGCTTCTCTCATCTTTCCAGTTTGCACTGAAGTTTCATCTAGATTCTCTTTAAATGTTGGGCCTTATTTAATTTAACCTGTTGAGCAGGAGCTGGGCATGACTGTAAAAGAGGTCAAAGTTAGTGTCACTGGCTGCTTGGTAAACAAAAAGGACAGGGTACTGGTGAAATAAATCAAAGCCTAAATCAACATGTCCCATATAATTTGGTTCGTTTGCTCATGTTTATAAAGACAAGCATTTCTTTCACAGTAACGGAAATGCTTGACGACACTCAAATCTAATTAAGACAAACTGGATCTGTATGACATGGCTGAAAAAAACAACAATATTTATATTTCAAACACTTTTTGTGTAGAACATACATTAATAACTTCTTCGTTATTTTCAGATTTAAGTTGTAAATTTGTCATTCATATGATATTTACAATGTCCTTAATTTTATTCCTGCTCATAGTTGGAGAGTACAGGACAGATCAAGTGAAAGTCTTAGTTTCTATTTCTTAATATCTTGTTTTTTTAAAGCCAACTTTCACTTTGTGTTGATTATAAGGTCCAAGGTTTAAAAAAAAAGTTATTACTGTCTTAATGAGAGGACAGGTGTCTAATTCTCAAGCTCTTAGAATCAGATTTTTGTAGATTATTTTCATATTAACTGATTTCACATTTAGGGAAATAACAATAAATGGAAAATGTAACGTTAGAGATGCTGATGATATTTGAGACTGCTGATAGTGTTGTGATGCTAAAGTTCATACAACTTTACAATGTTTTCTTTACAAATGTGCTCAGGCTTGTATCTCACCGTAATTTTTTTAAAATTATTTCTATGTCCATATTTCAGAAATTTATACAGAAAACAAACAAGTGAGACTTAAGGCAGCTGAGATAACAGTTGCCAAAAGTGATGATGTAACTTTTGAATCTGCAGATTCCAGCATCAATGCAGACAGTGTCAACCTAAAGAGAAAGCAGTGATGGCAACGTTTCTTCTTTCAATTTTAGTTTATAAAGAGAAGGTTTACGAAGTGATTGATCGAGTTTCTAGGAGAAAGGATAAATATCTGAAAGCCTTGGGTGAGAAACTGGCATCCTATTTAATAATTATTAATCTTTGCTGGCATATATTTATGGCAGCTTGTTGAAAAAGAATAATTAGGAGGGAAAAAAAGCTAGCATTTGGAATTCTAACGTTTTTTCTCTGATGCTCACGGACAAGTGTCAGCCCTCTAGTTTATTCAAACAACTGTGTCACCATGAGAACTGGTAGTGTTTTTATAAAGCCATTCAGCAAGTGTGCATATATTATTTTTGATTAAAAAAAAAATCATCTTTGAAAAATTAGATGTTATATAAATTAAATAAATCATACTCTTCTAAAGAATGGGGGAGGATTCAAATTAAAGCTATAAACCATACGAAAAATGACTGAGCAGCAGAACATTTCTCTATTAAGACAATTCATAATGCTGCACATAAAACAAGAAACATTATAGGAAAGCAAAAGTGAAAAAGGAATTGCAGTGGCATAAAGGTACTAAAGTAATAAATATGAATGATTAAAGAGAATAAAAACTAAGTTATGAAATTATAAAATACGAAGTTGGAATAAAAACTAAAAACTATTAATGTTTATATAACAGAAAAAGTTTTAAAATCTCGATTTAAAGCAACTAAGGGTGTCATACTTTTAGTTTTCTGGTGTTGGTTCCAGATTAGTTGAACATTTAAGGGCCAAACTTGATCCACTAACAACAAGTCTGTAATAGGGCTGAGCAATAAATCGATACCGATGTATCACGAAAGACACCCAAACATTATCAATAGAAAATACGTCACCTAACATGTTCAATAGTTCCACTGAACTATTATTAAAAAAAAAACTATATTATGGGGGATGTAGGGGAGAAAATAATTTAGCTTCTCGACCTCTTATGACCAAACTAAGCAGGGTTGGTAGTAGGGCTGACCGGTTTTTGAGGTTAAAGGTCATGTTTAAATAGGGTTATAGTCAGAGATGGCAAAAGTACTCACTTTCCGTACTTGAGTAAAAGTACAGATACTTGTGTTAAAAAATACTCTGGTAAAAGTGGAAGTACTGATTAAACTTCTTTACTCAAGTAAAAGTAACAAAGTACAGGCTTGTAAATTTACTTAAAGTATAAAAGTAAAAGTAGAAACCACTTTTTTCATGCCGTTGCCTACATTTTAAATGGATGTCTGCCAATAGGACTAGATCTCCGTTGTGTTCATTTTCAATCATCTCGTCGTCCATACTACTATGCTAACGCCACCGCCACCAAGCTGCAATGATTTGCCGCGAATGAATACCGCCGAATCTGTCGATTCATCTTGTAGTGGTGCGTCAAATGCAACGTAGATTCCCATCCAATTAGATTGAATTTGGTATTGATGACGTGAAAAATAATAACGGTAACTCCATTGAAATGATTCAAAACTAAAGTAACGAGCCAATTTTTTAAATGTAAGGAGTAGAAAGTACAGATATTTGTGTAAAAATGTAAGGAGTAGAAGTAAAAAAGTCGCCATAAAAATAAGTAGTAAAGTAAAAATATCAGAAAAATCTACTTGAGTACAGTAACGAAGTATTTGTACTTCGTTACTTCCCATCTCCGGTTATAGTTTAAACTCAGGCTTCTACTCCTGTTACTTATATCGAAAAGGTAAACAAAATCCCAATTAATAATAAATTATATTGACTGATATGAAAGTCTTCTATCATGATACATTTGTCAGACATAATTGCACACCCCTATTCAGTAATGTATTTTAGTGCTAAACCTTCAATGATTTATAGACTAACAGAAGTATTTTAAAGTCTATATTTGTGATTAACTTTTAGACTGAAAGGGCTCCTATTTTCCATCTCCCTCAATGGTGTTGTAGAACATTAACAGAAAGTTATGGTGAATTTTTATTCATAGGAAGGGTATGAATCACCTCATCTTATGATGGAAGGAAAGTGAATACCCAGATTTAAACAGGTTAAAGAAAGGCAGTCAGCCTCAGCAGATTGGTGCTTACACTTAGACTGGTTCTCCTGGAGGTTTCTTCCTGTTAAAAGGGAGGTATTTCTCTCCACTGTATCTACATGCATGCTTGGTGTGAGGGATTGCCTTCGAGTCGATGACTCGAAGCAATCAGCTGGTTTTCCTTTGAACACTTTGAACCAGTCTGACTGTATTATCTGGTTGCCTTGAGATTACATGTTTGTGAATTGGCACTATATAAATAAACTGAACTTAATTGAATTGCCTGCATGAAAATTTAAATCTCTGAGATGATTGTGGCAGATCAAGTTTTATGATCTGACAAAGTGTTTGATTATCCAGGTTTCCAGAATGCAATGAGCCTTACCCTCGCGCTGAGGACCTGCTGACAGGCTCAGAACCCACCGATCAGTCATCCATGACGGTCCAAAGAGATTATGGTTTCTGGTGTCCCCGAGAGCTCAAAGTCGACCCCGACCTGGGCTACACCTTCATGGGAAGGAAGGACTGTTCAGCTCCCTGCCCATCCATGTTCTTCAACCAGCAGGAGCTGACCTTCATCCGATACTTCATTGGAGTGGTCTCTATTGTTTGTCTCTCTGCAACGCTCTTCACTTTCCTGACATTTCTCATTGATGTTACAAGGTGTATTTTCTCTACCAAACATTTTACTTAAATCAAAATGAAAGCTGATCTCATATATGCAGATCTAAAGTTGTGAAATATAACCAAAATGATTAAGAAAAATGAATCTCCTTGTCTGTCAACAGGTTCCGATACCCTGAACGGCCAATCATCTTCTACGCTGTGTGTTACGTCATGGTGTCGCTGGTCTTTTTCCTGGGTTTCCTCCTAGAGGACAGAGTAGCGTGCAATGCAGTGAGCCTGGCCCAGTTTAGAGCTTCAACCATCACACAGGGCTCTCACAACAAGGTCAGATTTTAAATGATTAACCATTCAAATATTTTCCTTTTCATCCAATCAGACATCAGCTTCCTTCCACATCATATAAAAACAGAACTTTTTTTTTTCCCCTCTCAGGTATGCACACTTTTCTTCATGATCCTGTACTTCTTCACCATGGCCGGCAGCGTGTGGTGGGTCATACTGACAATCACTTGGTTCCTGGCTGCTGTGCCTAAATGGGGCAGCGAGGCCATTGAGAAGAAAGCCCTCCTCTTCCACGCTGTGGCCTGGGGCCTCCCTGGAGCCCTGACTGTCTCCCTGTTGGCCTTGAATAAGATAGAGGGAGATGGGATCAGCGGAGTGTGTTTCATAGGGCTGTATGACATCGATGCCCTGAGGTGGTTTGTTCTGGCACCGCTCTGCTTCAATGTGGCGGTGAGTGCAGTTAGAAGAGAAATGGTGAAAGGAATGAGTGGGAGTGGATAAATGATGGATGGAGGAAGAGATAAAGTGGTGAATGATATCTTAGAAATGTGGACGTCTAAAAGTACTCTTTCAGAACTAATAGCTCATTTTAACCGTGCAATATCTGTCTGAGTGCCTTCTTCTCTTACTTCATTATTTCCTCAGGTTGGCGTCTCCCTGCTTTTAGTGGGAATTGTTGCTCTGAATCGGGTGCGGATGGAGATTCCATTGGAGAAAGAAAACCAGGCCAAACTAGTCAAGTTCATGATTCGAATGGGTGTGTTCTCTGTTCTCTATCTTGCCCCTTTATTCACAGTGATTGGGTGCTACATCTATGAACACACGTATCGCAGCATTTGGGAAACGACGTGGATGGATGAGAACTGCAGGAGGTATCACATCCCTTGCCCATATAAGGTAAAGAAACAATGTGATTGCTCAACACTGCAATGAGAAACTCATCTTTTTCTAACTTTAGTGTATTTCGTTTTAGTCTCAGGCCCCGTCCACACGAAGTCAAAACGAACACGAAACGCTGATATTTTCCAAAA
>NW_015151179.1:266020-296272 GCF_000732505.1 Cyprinodon variegatus
TTTTGGAAAATATCAGCGTTTCGTGTTCGTTTTGACTTCGTGTGGACGGGGCCTCAAAGTCTCCGAAATTGCTTGATAAGTAATTCAAGACTGATGGAAGCCAGTTTTTTTTAACCATTACATGTTGTTTATTGTAATCTAGTGTGGGTTTGGCTTTATAAAAAAATGTATTAAATGTATTTGTGATTTCAAAAAGAGGGTATTTAGTTTCCCTGTAGGGGATGATTGGTGTTAGTTTCTTCTTTTTCTTAATGAATAAGGAATTATTGTATTTACTTTGATTAACTTAATCTATCATTAAATGTCTTTGTTGATCTAAAAACAGTCAAGTGGTACAAAAAAGCAAAAACTAAAAAGGCGTTTTTCAGTTAACTTTATGTGAAATATTAAGGTCCAAAATTCAGTCTAATGGATAATTCCTGCCTTTAGAGGCAGTAATCGTTGTTAAACGACTCCTCAGTTGTTAAAAAAGAAAATCATTGTAATTTACACTTACAAACTAAAGAGATGCAAGATAACCTGACTACCACAACAGACGCAGATTATTTGGTCTTAAAACAAGATGCCCAAAATGCACACGTGCTATTAGTTGTGTATAAAGACTGGTATTTAGAAAAAAACATTTTTTAGATCTTTGCAAAGTTAGATACTCTGGTATCTAATATCTGATATTCTATCTGATATTCTGGACCTCTTGTGTTAATTCTCCTTAATTTTAAAGCAAAATATTTGTATAATGAACTTTAAAATCTTAGATATTTATGCAATACATATGCTCCTTCATCATCCTGTTAAAACCAGAGATTATAGCAGCTGTCAGTCGTCGCAGTTTAATACTGAATAAAAAAAAGTTCCTCTATGAATTTGTGACAAAACACAAATATGGGATATATGAACTACTTTTGGCTGCTATGGATTAAATACTTACCAAAGCAAAAACTTTGACCAAGATTGATTATTAAGTTTGGTTGTGTATAATGTACTATGAAATTTAAGGTATAGAAAGTCTATTTACAAGTCTAGAAGGAGATATGAGTGCCGTAAATGCAGAGGAAATAACTAAGGAAGATGATCTGCTGTTATGACCCTGAGGGATGCAGAGGGAAGTCAGCACATCCACCAGTTTTAAAGATGGAATCTAAAAACAAGGCTGCAAAAGTCCCATTTTGCTAAAGGGGAAAAATGCAGCAGAAAATAAAATCCCAATGTTTCAAAAAGAAATGTCCTTTAATAAAACTCTGAAATCTTGAGCAACACCATTTATTGCACAGCATCTGTCATTTTATTTGCGGTGTTTATAGTATTGCCGCTGCAAAGAACTCTACATGCAATATGTAGGATATGTCTGAAATACTAGTCATACAAAAAGACATAATACTTTGTCTATTGTGTTACATGAACATTTGATACTAAAAAAAGGTCCGGATACAGTTATAATATTCAGCAAAAGTCTCAAAATGCTATGTCCCCTAATAAAGCCTAACATCAGGCTACAGGTGTCAAATTATATTAAAGTTTTATTATTTTGTGTGAGTGTTAACTGATGAATCTTCTTTACCTGTAGCTGTGACATCTGGTTTACTTGTTTAATGGCGTTTTTTACAGTTTCTGTGGCTTAGAAGCATTTAGCCTTAGTTTTAAATAAAAATGTACTTATTTGGAAATATTTCCAGATGGAGAAAAAGACAGGAGTACTGCGATCGGTTAAAGAGGCACTTAAACACCTATTATTGAATTTAGACGTTTATGCTAGATTTCATGCTGAAGTCAAAATAACCATGTTAGGGAGAGCATTGCTGTATTTTATTTTAAATCTCTATGTGAAAACCAAGATGTTTTCTCTTCCACCTGCCCATGCAGCTATTTTTTTATCTTTTATTTTTTTTCAAAACCATTACAGTGTTATCCCCAATTTAGACTCAAAAGTGAATTGTGCTATTCTAAGCTAGTCATTGAGTCAGAGGTCTGTGTGGGCGCTGCTGTGATTAACAGACCCTGGTAGGTGAGAGTGTGTGCGGCTGAGTGAGGAGATATTTGCGGAGGAGTCAGGAGTGCTGTACGCATCATTAGCTCACCTAATTCAGCTCTCTAGACCGACTCTCCCCAAAAACTACAATCTTTGTTTTACTCCAGCCTTCTTTGTCTCCTTGTCTTACACCCTTTCAGTTGTTTTTCCCATTTTCAGGTCTCCCCCTTCTTCCCTTCTCCTCCCTTCTCAGCTGGTGTCTCTTTCTTTCAGACTTTCTCAGTCATGCTCTGCTGGCTGTTGTCTATGAGGGCTTTGTAGCGCTTATGAAGAGCAGTAGGAGGGCAGTGTTTTTATACTGTCTGCTGCTAAATTATTGACCAGAAAAATGCCCCCCCACCCCCCAGATTGTGCACATTTTAAATTACATTACACAAGTGTTGGCCTCCAAATGATGAGCCACATGAGCACATGGAGGCAGGTGCAAATGCTTATCTTACTAGTGAGTTTGTGACCTCATGCTTCTTGCTGTTTTAGCTGTGCTATTCCCTCATATCTGGGTGTCATTCAACCTTCCCCTAAAGTAGCTCACATGTGCAAAGATTTATTGATGGACCGAATTGTTTTGCCTTTGAAAAATTGGATATTATGTTTTATTGATGTTTTATTTATATATATATATATATATATATATATATATATATATATATATATATATATATATATATATATATATAAAATCTTTTTTTATTTTAGGTTTTAAAATAGAAAATATCCTGAGTTTCTTTTTGTGTGTTGAGATAATGAGGCCAGAGGTCTTTAATGCACGAGCTCCTCCTGTGATTACATTTTCTTTGTTACATAACTCTAAACTGTAGGATTTACTTTTGGCTCATTTCCAGGTTTATTTTCCAAAGTCTAACAATGTGAACAAAGAGCAGTCTTTGTTTGAATTAGGAAATGCACTAATCAGTCAGCCAGATAAATTCTGTCATTTTGCTTTGATCAGCTGGTATTGGTGGTCAGCAGGTTAAATACTGAAGTCTGAATTTATTTTTTAACTCCATAAATGCAGGAATAATCTATTTTTAGTCTAGAAATCCCTCAAAGGAAATTGGATGTTGACGCATTTTGAGTTCAGTTCAAATGTTTAAAAAGTTTACACACTTCCATGCTAAAATTTGAATAATCTTGTAATTCCTTGATTTTCAGGTGGATCCATCTCTATTAAAGTACCTGAATTAGATTTGTCGTCCGTTCTGTTGCAAACCTCTTAAAACAATACGTGTTTTTTTAGTTCTCATTTTGATGAATACAAATTTATATTAAGTTCAGTTGAAGGAAGGATAAAGATGGGGACGTTCTTTACTTTTGCCGTTTTAAATCTTGCTCAGATAATCTTATTTTAAAGCCAATCTATCATGTTTCTGTTTCTTGCTTATTTGATGGCAACAGCTTGTGCTTTCTTCTATACTCTAAGCAATCTGAGATATATTTTAATAACAAAATGTTCCAATGAATATTTTTCAGTTGCTCTAGTTCCAGTAAGCAAGAAATATCTGGTGCTGCCTGAAGACATCCTCTCTTTAGGAGTTTATGTATATCATGAAGGGAAAAGCATCATGAAATGTTAAAGATCTCAACAGCTCACCATTTAAAAACAAATAGGTCTAAAAATCACATTTGCTCTATACGATGTTTTGATTTTTAGCTCCTAACAATTGAGTAAAAGTTAAATTTAAATCTGTTGAGAAAAGCTATCACGATATCCAGATGTTTCAGTGAAGTGAGAGGAAAAAAAAAAGGGAAAGTTCAAATAATTTTCTGGAATTTCTATGTAATAAATAGATCTGCAAAGCAGAAGGTTGGATCTAATAAAATCCTGCCCTCTACAGGGAGCTGTGGCTAAATTCTCATTCTGTAAAGATAAAAGAAGCTGCTGTTAAAGCAGTTTGAAGTTCAGCTGTTGGAGCAGGTGGGGTTTTACTTGGATTTGTGCTCGTCTTCAATCATCCTGAATGACTGACTAGGATCAAAACAAATGTCAGGGCTTAATACTTTGGTCATCTTGGTCTCTTGTTTCAGTGGCATTCAGGTTCCCAGGTCTTGAGAAACCTTGAGAAAATAATCAACTTGACAAATGCTTTATGATTGAACACCCCTGTCTCTACAAAGCTGAAGGTCTCATTTAGGAGCTAATGGTTTAATATTTTCACCCCTGCAGGTTGAGGAGACCAGCAAACCAGCTATGGTTCTGTTTCTCATCAAATACTTGATGATGTTGGTAGTTGGGATTCCCTCGGTTTTCTGGGTCGGCAGTAAAAAGACATGCTTTGAATGGGCCAACTTCCTGCATGGACGCAGGCGCAAAGAGTAAGTAGTCTGAAGGTTCACGTTTATAATTCTCCATATTATCACCTAAATGCAACTTTTGAAGACATGTGCTACAAATATGTAAAATTGTTTAGTAAAAACATTTTTTTTTCTATTCAGCAGAATTTGGGTTAAATTTAGAAAATGGATGAAATGAGATGTTTGTTAAAATAGGAGCGTTTATCAGTGGATAGGAGTGGAGGCTTTACTCGTATAGGATTTGATGGTCACAGTACATTGTTAGGATATAGAAAAACTATTATATTGATTAGATTCTTACATAAAAATACTCTTTTAAACCTGGAGAAATGTTCTCTGTGTTTATTCCCATACATCTAACTTCACTATCCGTTTTTTATTTTTATCCTCCACACATTTCTATGGTCCTAAGGATTAATAGAAATAAACACATCCTCCTGTCTGGTCTCTCTGCAGCAGTGGGGTGAATGAGTCCCGTCAGGTTCTGCAGGAGCAGCCAGACTTTGCTCAGTCTCTACTGCGGGAACCAAACACCCCCATCATAAGGAAGTCAAGAGGGACCTCTACTCAGGTAGGACTGTAGTCTGCAGTCTCTGTCAGGCTGCAGGAAGAAGCTGAAACTGTTAAACACAGTATGGTCACAGACTTCAGGACACACATTAACAAATCTACGTTGGATTTTTCAGATATTCAAACAGGACACTGAGGATTTAATTCAATTCAGTTTATTTATATAGAGCCAATTCACAACACAGCTCATCTCAAAGCACTTTACAGTTCAACCAGATCATACAGTCAAATCGATTCAAAGTTTTTTTTATCTAAGGAAAACCAGTTGATTGCATCGACTCATTGATTCAAATGCAATCCCTCATTTAGAAGTTAGTATTTAGGGACCACATCAGAAGCTTTCTTAGAGGTCAGACATGTCACAAACATCTCCAAGTCTTCTGTAAAATCTATTATGCTTCACGTCAAGGGTTAAAAGATAATATTTGGCTTACATGTCTAGATAGTAATGGAGCACTTCACGAGAAAATGCTAATAATTGTAAATTTCATTGCCGTTAACTGAAATCAGTGGAGTTTAAAGATGTACTGATTTAAATGTAATTTCGATCATGCTTATTTTAGACAATGTATGAAATTTTCTGCAGGGCACCTCCACCCATGCATCCTCCACCCACTTGGCAGCTCTAGAAGATCTGGATGAACCAATTAGGACTCACCATGGACACCCCACATCAACCAGAAGCAAGCCCAGCAGTGTTCACAGCAAGGCCAGCTACCACGGCAGCCTGCGCCGCACTCGAGATGACAGGTAGATCAGAAAATTCGAGCTACCGCATCACTCCCTCAGCGCCTTGCTTCTGTCCTCACTCCTGTGAATCTCTACATCTCTTAGGAGTGATTCTTTAGCTCACCGTGGTACACCGGACCGTAATCTCCATGGCAGCATGCCCCGGCTCGACCATCCACTCTCCACTCACAGCAGCCTGCATAAGATGGACAGCTACTCGAGGCACAGCAGCCAGAGGGATATATCAGAGGCTTCGCCGACCCTCATCACCCATGGAACCATGGGTAGTGATGGCCAAGCTGCTGAGAAGGATGGAACCAATGCCTGAAGGGTCCTTCAACAGAGGAATACTGAAAGAAAGCTCTCAGGAAAGGATTAACCACCCCATTCATGGTATTTGGGCTCAAAGCACAGAGGGGTGATATGGGATGACTTCAGTTTCACTAGAACCAATCCACGACCTTTAGACCCGTTATCATTTTAGGTGTTCGGGGAAAATTGTGGAAGACGAGAACTTGCACTGAACAGAGAACTGGGTTAATGTAGTCAGGAGAAAGGCCATTGCACTGTCAGAATCCTAATCCCATAGGACTGATGTGAAATTTGTAACTGCTGAGTTTGCTTTTGTAACTATCTGAAACTGTCTACTTGGTAAGATGTGTCACAAAGGTGGCTTGTTTTTGGACTTCAGCTATTCTCATCTCTGTGTGGCTTCTTAGGTAAACATGGACCTCTTCTTTCTTTAATATATTTTTGTTATACCATCAACACTGCATGTGTAGAGGGACACATGGACTGAAAATGTTTTCCTTGAAATTATCAAAAAGTGAGCTAATGTCTGTGCACAACTTTCATGGGATTTGAATTATAACAGATGTTGGAAATAAGATCTATTTAAACCAGGGGGAGTTAAAGTCCAGTCATTGAGAGCTGCTAACCTGCAGCTTCTAGATGAATCCATTCTCCACTAGAGCTGCACCAAATGAATGGCTCAACAAACCTCTGTAAAGCTGAATGCCAATTAGGAAATTCAGTTGTTTTGATAGAGGATGCATCTGAAACTAGCTGGACAGTTTAACAAAAAAGGACTTGGACGACCCAGAACAAAGATGGGTTCTCAAACTATCACTGGTGGTAACCAGATGAATTCCTTAGAGACATTTCTGACTGCCAATGAGCAGGAGAAAATGTAGAAGTACCAGTGCAAACTGGTGATGTGCTGCTTATGCTTCAATCATTTAACTCTGAAATACCTACTATAAATTCAGTGAATTTATTTTAAATGAATGTGAAAAATTGCGGACCTTAAAAGGATCGGACTGAAATCTACCTAAAAAAAAAAAAGCCTTCACTCGTCTAAAAATAGTTGATTTAATTTAGAAAAAAACCATGCTGAGTACAAGACTGACAGGTATAGGACTAGATCTTTAGGAGTGTTGTAATATTCAACCCTGTACATGTTTGCCTTCAGGCCTGCCTCAATGGGTGTAGATAATTGGCAGAGGAACATTCATTACATTTTACTGGCTCTGACATTTTATCTTCTGCTTGTAAATCTAACAAAGAACCTGTAAATATTGGTTTTACAGTTTAACTCCTTATCCTTTGACCTTTAACCTACCTCACCTTTACCTTCAGCCTTCTCTTGTTCTGTATTCACATCATTGGGTGCTTTCTCCTAAGAGAAGAAGTGCTCAGACACAGTAAATTGTGACCGCTCGCTTTGTGGTTTAAGTCTACCTCTTTAGTTCAAACACCTAACGTACATCTGCCTCTGATCGTCTTTGTGTACTCCATTTCTATCACTAGCAGCAATTAAAAACATAAGAATCAAGACTGAGCAAATTCTGAGATTGCTGTTCAACAAATGGGCCCAGTCTGCTGATCTGCCTTCATCTACTTTGTACATAGATTTCCTGTATGATGACTGATCTGCCTTCCGTTTCTGCTCCTATTTACATTTTTTGGACCTACAGCAATTGTCTGTACTTTACCATAACTGCTTACATGCATAACCAGAGTGCTTTCCTCAACATGGGACATTTTTATTCGAGGGGAGAAAAAAAAAAACATTCACACAGGTCTGTCTTTATAAACCACTAACAGTGAAGCATGAGGGAAAAAAAGCTCAGAACTAAAATAGCTTAAAACTCTGAGGGTAAAAATGTTCATTGTGATTTTTAATACTTAATTTATTTGCAGCTGTACTGATAAAGCTTTTTCATGCAGTCTAATAAACATTTAAGACTTGAATATTTTCTGTGTCATGATTGACATCTCAACACTTTTAGAATCATATCTGCATGTGACTGAACAACAATACTTTGATTAGGAACCTCAATTGTGCTGGGAGGTAAAGATAACTGGTACTTACAGTTTGAATATCCTTTTAAATCAACAGAAAGCAAAGCTAGGACCAAATGCCTGAACGTTCTCTTTTGCGACGTACAATGGCAGCAACGTCTTGTTTGAGCTTAGAGACACTCTCCTCCAGCAGCTCTGAGAAGTCTCTCAGCAGACGACACTGCTCGTCCATAAACAGCCTGAGTCCAAGCAGGTCTGACTCCTCCTAGAGGGCAAATGCAACATCAGTTTATAAAAAAATGAACACAGCCAAACAGCACAGCACAAAAAAGGCAATTTAATTGCAAACATGAAAACACAAGAAGAGCAAAATATGCAACATCAGTTGAAGTGATAAATGGGCTGTACTTGTAAAGCGCCCTTTGAAGTCTGTGCTGAGCTCCCAAAGTTCAGTCATTCACACACATTGATGGTGAAGCTGCCCTGGGGCTCACTAACAGAAATTAGGCTTCCATACACTGACGCCATCAGGGCCTCTGACCACCATCAGTAGGTAATAAGAGGGGAAGTATCTTGCTTTGGGACCCAATGATTGATGGATCGAGCTAAGGTTCGAACCAGGAACCCAACAATCGCAGGACAATCCCTACATCCTTTGCAAAACAGCGTATAGTTTGAACAACCGTCAACAGTTTTATTCATGCATTTCAGTTAAAAGATGTGTGTACATACACTGGGTCTGTGTCTGCGCAGGCGCTGCAGATGACCCTTAACAGAAGTCATACTGTGGTAGAAAACTTTCAGGGCGCGTGCAAACTCTGCATCACAGCTGGGACGCAGAGAGCGACCACGTACATTCTCCATTCCTCCTAAACCCAGA
Source organism: Cyprinodon variegatus (assembly GCF_000732505.1). NCBI lineage: Eukaryota > Metazoa > Chordata > Actinopteri > Cyprinodontiformes > Cyprinodontidae > Cyprinodon > Cyprinodon variegatus. The sequence continues at coordinate 274,822 of NW_015151179.1, forward strand.
GAAAGAAAACATGCACTGTATGCCTTCAGGAAACACTGCAGATCGTAAACAACAAAAAGTGTGTTTCTTGTGCATTTCTGACTTACCATTCCTGGCTGTGTTGAGTTGTTCTTTCAAACTCTGATTTTCTTTCCTTAGTGATTTATTAAGACTCTTTAGTTTATTCACGTCCTGTTGAAGAGCTCTGACTGAACAGCTGAGCTCAGCAAAGTCATATAGCTGCAGCATTAAAAGCAGTATTAGAGTGGATTTGTAGGCCTCGATTTTCGCTTTCCCAATTATTCCTATATTTTTTCAAATCAGACAATTTTATATCACAAGGGGAAAAAAATGTATCCGACCAAATGTAGTGCTTTGTGTAAAATTGTAAAAGTTTGGGTTAAATTTCATTCAAATAAAACTAAGGCTAAAAGTTTCTGAGCCACAGAAACCATTATTCAACAAGTAAACCAGCAGTCAGGCCAGATTATTGCCACTTTAAAATTGTATAAATAATGTTCAAGTAAACATGGAGGAGGCTTAACAATCTGAAAAAGCCCCAATCTAAAATAATTTAGGAACGGAGGTTGAACAAATTAATGATTATTTAGAAGAGATGTTTTTTTTCATGCGAGTTGGCAGCAGATGTGAAACAAACGGCATTCAAGAAAAACATCAAGATGACATTCAAATGTCAGAAAATGGGTGAATAAAACCATAAATGTGAAAAAATGGAAAATTGTGAGGAAGTATTCTCTTAAGCTAAAAGGGTTTAAGTCTTGCAGAAGGACATTGATCCAAAAGGCACCAGGTTCCCCAAAATGCCTGGACTCAAAAACTCTCCAATGTGGATCAAATAAAATGAACCTGTCTAAAAAGGTTGGTAGATCTAGATAGGTTAGATGGGACAGGTTAAGGGACAATTATCAGAGAAAATACTAGTAGTTTCGGTTAGTTTTTTCTACTTTCAGTTTTTTAAATTATTTTCATTTTATTTTGTCTTCGCTCAATATAAGAATTTGAGTCTGTAACTAAATTACTAAGTGTTTAAAGGAGCTAAAACAAGAAATATGGAAACATACAGGCATGTTTTTGCTGTTGCAAGCATACAAAAAGTAAAAAAAACAAAATGTAATCTAAATCAACATTTTGCCCCAAAGCATTTATGAGATCATTTAATGTCAAACTTACTGCAGCTTCTGGTGGACTCAACACGTCGAGGATGAAGAAGCCCTCTGTAGTCATTCTCACAGCTTCCAGTGATGAATTCAAAGGATTACAACCCTCTAAGATAGGAAAACAATGCAGTATAGCAGTTTTTATGATATATTCATATACAGGATAATGCATAGATCAATACAAAAATAAATAATTCATAAACATTTTTATCTATAATTTTTTACAGTAAATCTTATTTAAAGAACTTTTCCATTCTCCTATTAGCAGCCATCTTGTGGTATAGCTGCCAATTAATTTTATTCAATACAACTTTTTCAAAAACCCTTTAAGAAATTGTGTGTGTCATACAGTGTGCATGGTACTTCATTATGGCCAATTTAATGCTGCAATCCTTTTCCTTTCTTACCTTGTAGACCCCAGAGCTCAAGCACCACAGCACTGCTTTGCAGGTAGTCCAGCAGATGTTGGGATGTTTGGAGGGAGGTGAATTGAACCCTATGATCTAACAGAGGGTTGATGTTATGCCACACAGCTGGAGTGTAGAGTGGCTCACTGCAATCAAACACCCTGTAACTAACACAGAGGAGAAAATTAAGAGATGTCTGGGCCCTCATGATGCTTTACATATTTCCTTTAGCCTCACCCAATTTGGATCCCACGATTCCGGGCCTCCCTGATCCAGCGAACCCCACAGCACTGCTCCAGGACCAGTTGAAAGTCCAGCCGTCGTCCCAATATTTCAGACGGGTCAATCAGGATGTTGTCCTCTCCCAGCGGACTGGAAAGTAGCATTCCTTAGAAACACCTTCCTGTGTGCTCTATTATAAAAGTATGTTTGTGTTTGCGTCATACTGTGCAGAGGAGGTACATGGGACGAGCTGAGCTTGTAGAATGGCCTCCTCTGTTCCCTCTGAGCCCAACACCTGCAAACACAGTTGGATTCAATGACACAGACTGTTCTATACATTTGTATGAAGCAAACGTGAGTACCTCCAGTTGCTCTTCCAGAGGAATGCGGAAGGCCAAAGACTGAAGCCAGAGGTGAGCAGTTCCCAAAAGCACAGGCTCAACTGGATCCCAAAATGGGTCTTTATCTCTGGGTACCACAACCGCTGGAGGATCCTCTGCTCTCTAACACCAGCAAACACAGAAGCCTCATGGTAAAAGTTGAGTAACTGCTCAAAAATTTAAATAGATGCTTGTGCACATATTTTTATAAATATTATTTTCTCTCCTGATTTGTCACCTTCCATTAAATGTGTTGCCTATGCACAGTTTTATGCTTAAGTCAAAAGAAACATCTCTGTATTGTGAGAAACATGTTAATGTTATCTGCAAACACACATTGTCCTCATGCTGCGCAGCCTTGAACTGCTGATAGACCTCCTCCATTAGAAACTTGCGGTTAACAAACTTGGCTTTTGACCACATCCAGACCTGCAAAACATAAGAAGTCAAACCATTCAGAAAAGTTTTTCAGCAACCAAAAAAAAAAAACTTTTACCAGTGTACTCAGAGAACGGAGAGGAAACGCTACCTGTTTGCTTCCTGCTGAGGTCACTCTGACAACAATATCTTTCTGCAGATCGTGACCTCTAGAGTCCGACAGGGCCAGATTTTTTATTTCAAGCTTAAATTCCACCCCCTATAAATTGATAAATCCATTAACAATTACTGATGTATGGGAGTGTGAAGAGTGACAGCAGGGGTCTACAAGTTACCTTACTCAGCTCCTGGCTCATCTGATTGGCCTCAGCCACCATGGGCATCAGCTTAATGTAGTCATAGAAGACCGCTAACAGACTGGGATCTGCCTGGCTACAACCAGCGGTGGAATCACCTTTACAAAGATTAAAAAACAAAAATGTTCCACATAGAAAAACAATACATTTAAATCTAAAGAGTGATCCTGTTACCTACCCAGATGAATGCCTTCTGCAGCAGCCAGCTCTGACTGGAAGTAATCATAATCATAGCGACTCCAGTCCTCCCCACCCCTCTCAGAAGGATAACCGATGAACAGGTAAGTAGAGTTAGAACCCAGAATGAGACGGTCCTAAAAGAAATGATTGGGAATAATGTCAACCTTTCAGATTTGATCCATTTTGTAGAAAGTTTCTTATATCGTTATATCTAATATCCACCACAGATGAATAATAAATGTGAACAAATGCAAACCAAGTGTTGCAGCTCAGTCGCCTCGTACACAGAGTTTCCATTGATGATAACTTTTGACCCCATCAGTGGAGTCAGCGTTACCCTCCGCTGTTCGTTCCTGAATACAGCATGACGCTCCTGGATCCTAGCACATAAACACATATCATTGTGATCTATTTTTTGGTGTTTTTTTTTTTATTTTTTTTTATCACATTTAAAATCATCCATCTCTCGTGTCACTCTACCCATCTCAGCTTGCTGGTTTCTGTTTTTTTTTTTTTTATCCCAGACTGATAAAAACAAAAACTTACCCTAAGCCCTTGATAGAAATTGATCTGGGGGAGGAGTCACAAAGCCCGATGTCCCACTCGCCTGGAACAACAACAAGAGTTTCAACCTACTATTTTTGTTTAAACCTCTCCTCTGGTTTATTATCCTTATTTAAAAGGGACACATAGCCTCTTTGTGTAATTTGCCATGTGATGTTTCTTCGTATCCATCCTCCACTTTAAGGTAAATTACATCATCTTTTGCAATACAAGACTTTATATTTCTGTCCCTACATGGCTAAAGTTCCTTACAGTTTAAACTTAAGGATCTCCAGGATACAATTGTTCAGTGTTGGCTCCAGTTTACTGAAGATCAGACAGAGGTCATCATGCAAGGTTAATGATCCAGGTGAAGCTAGACTCAAACTATAAAGGTCAGAAGGGAGAAACTTATTTCTAGTAGCTCGGAACACAGAGTAAAATGTTAAAATTAACATGAACTACTTGAAATTAAATCAGCCCAATCCAAGCTTAAATATTGCAATAACCAAGACCTCTTCTAAAAGAAGAAAAAATTAAACTATGTGCATCTACTTCTGGTAATTTAGATTAGAAAAGAAAAACTATTATCTGTAATGGAAACTAATACTGGGGCTCCCCTTAGATGTGTAGATTTGACTCTTGTTCAGACTTTACACCAATAACTGCTGTAAAAATATATTATAATCAATAAATAAAAAATTGATGATGCAGTTTTACTAACTGCCCTCGATGCACTAGAAAACCCTGTACCTAACGCTGTGTTAATGAATAGAAAGAATGATAGACATGTAAAAATGATTGATGGTCATAAAAACTGCCCATAATGAAGAAGTCCATTAGGTGCTGCTTTATGAAAAACGGCGTTGTAAATCAGGTAATCCTAGAACTGCACATGGAACATAAATCATCTTGAAATTGTCTGCTCATTTTAGATTACTTTTAGGTTCTAGTGGCCTTTATTTTGTTTTTTTCTAAAGTATGGAGACAGAAAAGTGGGTTAAAAGACAAGGGAGAGACATTCGACAAAGGTCACAGGGCCAGGACTCGAACACATGGGTCATGTGCTCTACCTCCATGCCATAGCAGCACCCCCGTCTGCTCATTTTAGTGTATAATTTCAATTTTAATGATGATGCAAGACAAATTTCAGATTTACTAAAGAATATTATTTTTCAACATTATATATTTGCATGATCCCTTCACCCGTTACTTTTTTGTTTTCCTCAGGCTCATCAGTAATGCTGCTGCCAGAGTCCTGATGAACATTGGAATAAGATCCGTTTATACATCATATCTGTACATACAGTCGTGCACTGACTGTTAGTAAAAGGACAGATTACAAAACATTTTGGCTGCTCTATAAAGGATTGGGTGGTGTTTGACCTAAATAACATATCATATAAGGCAGAGTACATCTTATATTTAAAAGAAAAGACCAACCTTCCTGAATAAAAAGCTTTACCACCCCTGACAGCTGCGCGTCCTCATTGATGTTGAGGATGTAGGGATACGTCTGCATCATCCTCCTCTCCTGGTGTCAGAGACAAGAACACAAAGAAAGAAAGAAAGAGAAAGGATCATTAAAACAATGAATCATTTTTGCCTAAGATGATAATAATCACTAAAAGCCCATTTCTATCCTCCAAATGTATTTATTTCACAGCTCCTTAGAAACTGTGTTTGCACCTGTGTAATACTGGCATACTGCTGCTCCCAGTCTTTGAGCGCCTCTTGCAGGTGCTGTTCCCAAAGGGTCTGGATAGCTCTGATCTGGAGCTCGTTCTGGGTCAACAGCTGACGAAGTTCCTCTGGAAACAGCTAAATAATAAATGGGACCACCAACCATGGCCTATACCAGGTGAATGGTGCTCCGATTCTTACTGGATTCGTCACTGGCTCTGCGCCCTTCCTGCTCCATGCGGCTCAGTTTCTGCATCAGTCTGGCATTCTCAGCCTTTAGCTCTTTAACAAGGCGTTCAGTGGGGCTCTCATTCACCACTGCCCTGTTTTGGATACGCTTTGCCCTGAAGAATAGATGTTAATATGTCAGTGTGTTACAAACAAGAACCATTCATCTTGATTTCCAAACAAATCTTAATTTCCAATCAAATTCTAAATGATTAATGTACCTTTCAGCATAGCGCAGGGTAGAGAGAGACTCCTCATAGCAGATATCTGCAGGACTTAGAGTGGCGATCTTGAAATACATTTTGCAAATCAGTTTATCACATTTTTTTGCATAAGTATTCACACTAGTGCATTTTTACAACTGTCAAAAAAATAAAAAATAAAAAAAACGGATAACTGAATTACAACGAAAATTGTTTTTATTTTTTCCCAAAAAGATTTTAAAGTGTGGAGGGCATTTCTATTAATGTCTTCTGGTCCAACAGTATAGAGCAGGGTTCTCTAATGATGGTTAATGTGATAGACCTAAGGAGAATTTAGAGAAGCCAATTAACCTAACAGTCATGTTTTTGGATTGTGGGAGGAAGCCAGACTACCCAGAGAGAACCCACGCATGCTCAGGGAGAACATGCAAACTCCATGCAGAAAGACCCGGGTCCTACTCTCTGCGCTCCTGAGCAGCCCTACATTTCTTTTTACTCGGAAGCAATTGTCCATTTTATTAGGCTACATTACTATACATTATGTGACCCTTTAAAATTTACATCAAGAATACAGAAATTAATTTCACAACTTGTAACTCAGCTCCAGTTCCTGCGGCCGGCATCCTGCAGCTTTTGGTTCAATGCATCTGAATCAAGTAATAAGATGATTGAGAACTCACTGCATACTGAGGAGGTAATTCAGCCATTCGATTCAGCTGTTGAACCGAGGATATTTCTAAAAGTTGCAGGATACTGGACTTTAGGAACTGGAATTGGCCACCTCTGCTCCAACAGGTTTACCTCCAGTCATTATTTTGTACATAACTCACTCCAAAAACGTGTAAGCCCACAGCATGATTCTGCCCCCACAATGCTTTATTGTGGATATGTTGTGTTCAGAATGATAATCAGTGTTAGTTTCTCTTCAGTATTTTGGATGTAGAAGTTCAGGGCTTGTTTCATCTAACTGAACCACCATATGTATTTGCATCCTCTAGACTGTTTGTGGCAAGATGCCAACAGGATATTTAAGGCCTTCCTGCATTAGTGGCTATACTTTTTAATAGTTCTGTAAAGGACAGATATGTGGAGCGTGATCAATAGTGTTTGCTTTATTAGATTCTCCAGAGTGAGCCGTTGGTCTCTGCAGCTCTTTGAGTTTCCACAAGCCGCCTCAGAGCTGAAACTCTGGTCGAGGAGTTTTCCTTTTGTCTGGCCTGTCATTTTAATGGACGGCTGTGGCTTTAGGGGTTCTTTTTGTTTTTCAGAGCAATTAGGTCAGTGCTGTGAGACTTTAACAGCTTCAGATATAGTTTTATAACCTAACTGTCCTCAAAAACTTCATCCCCTGACCATGTCTAATGTGTTCTTTGCTTTTCCTGATGCTGTTTGATCACTGATGTTCTTCAACTAACCTCTGAGGCCTTCACAGAATAAGGTTTATTTTCAGGGTATTGAAGGGGATCGAACAAAAAAATGTAATATTTCTTATTTTAAATAAATCATTAATTTTGACAACTCTAACTGTAGTTTTGGACATCTCATGTCGACCAACTCTCTCTCATATCAATATCTCTGAGTGTTTAGTTTACCATGACAGTTCGACTGTTTCCCCCCAGTGCAGACTGCAGCAACTTGGTGAGAACCGAGTCTCTGTAGGGAATGTGGACCGCCTTTTTTCCCACAGCAACATCTGCTAGGGCGCTGCAGGGTGAAAAAGAATGTGGAGAAAACGGACAGATTCTGCAACATGAGAGAAAAAGGAAACCCAAAGAAATAGTCAACCTGATGACGTTGCCCAGAGTGGTTAGGCTCAGGTTTATGGCTGTTCCCTCTTTGAGTCTGTCTGCTTCAGAGCCGGAGGATCGTTGGCGCTCGCTGCCAGCCAGGTCCACCAGGTTGATGTTGGACTGCTTCGTGATGCATTCCTTGGAAAAGATCTAATGAAGATAGTCGAGTCATAAAACCATTATAAATAAAAGTTACAGAAGGGAAATACAAGGCTAATATTTAATGTTATCAAAGGCTCGATTTTGAAAAAAAAAACAGGAATAAAAAGTAATCACCTCTTCTAGGTAGTTTAAAGTTAAAACTTTCTCACATTTAAAAAGCAAAAGGAGACAATGCAAGCCCTAAACACATGACGATCAGAAAAAAAAAAAAAAAATGAAATCCTATCCTGACAAAAAATATTGAGATTGTTATATTTTAAAGTGTAGCTGGGACAACAAAAAAAAAAAAAACTGGACATACGACAAGAAAAAGTAACAAAAATTATGTAAAAGTAAAAACAGGTAACAATTTAACAAAGAGAAATGCAATGAAACAATTAGGATAATAAAAAAATTGACACCAACTTTTATAATAAAATTAGTTAAAAATGTTACATATAAATGTCAGTCTGGAATAATTGAAAATATATTGTGCGTCTTCAGGATGTGCGATTATCTTAGTGTTAATTGAACAATGTAATTGGCTGGGTTTCTATAAAACACTGCTTTCTACCAGATGGCATTACAGTCAGCTGAGTGGCTGAACAGTAGAAACAGGATAAACTTCCATTAAATGTAGCTGGATATGAATCAAATAATTTAATATTGTTAGTTTGGAATAAATTGAGTTTAATTTGATAAAACTGGACATGGATTAGTCCATTAAGACTAGAGGTGGTTTGTACAGTTTGCTCCAATTGGCACACACAAACCTGAAACAAACTGACTTAAATGTTATTTTAGACATCAAATCAACGGCTCAGACCATTTCCTCTCAAAGTGGTTGTTCATTGGTTCTTTAAAGCATGAAAATGTTTTACCTGTTTGAGCTGCAGAATAATGAGCATGTGAGAACGGCTGCTGTTGGCGTTCATTTGAGTGGCAGCAGTGGTTCGGGTCCTGGTCCCCTGCTCCATCAACTGCTCCACCTACAGTGGAGTCAGATTCATTTATAAAACTAACTTAGAAACAACCCAATTGAATGAGCTTGTTGACAATGTTTACATGCATTTGCAATATAATCACAATTAAATGAAACACAAAATTTAAATCTTAGATGTGCTTCCAAGTTTGGGTCATGTTACATTTTCTCTTCAGTCATTCAGTGATGTTTGAATAAATAATAACAGGATTTGCAAAAGCTAAAATGATAAATTATATCTGGTGCTTGAAAGCATTTTAGAATAAAGTTTTCATTCAAAATAAGAGGTTATAATAGTAACATTTTTCTTAAAATAAGTGTATTTACTCTTAATTTGATTGGGTAAATAATATGGTTTGCAAATGGATTAAGTATTTTTAATCTTTAAAAAAGATAATTAGATAATATGCACTATTTATTTATTTATTTTAAATGTAAATTGTCTTGTTCCATCTGCAAACAGTCTTATCTCCTAAATGAACGACAAATTGCACTTATTTTAAGAAAAAAGATTTCAATTTTTTACAATGGACTATTGTTTGCCGCTTTGGTGAATCTACGATTGACTTTAGAGCTTCTTGAAGAAAGCTGCAGACCTGCATGTAGCTTGATAACTTACACATTGCTTGACAAGGCTGCATTTGTTGAGCCTGACTTGGCCTTTGTGAAACAGATAAAGCAAAGATGAACAGTTAATGCTTGCTCCAATCTGACTTTATCTCTAGTCTTGGATTTCTAAATTTTGTGGAACAGCTCTGCAGGAACAAATCTAAAACATGGAGGACCCTGTGCTCCAGAACTGGAGTTGGAAATCCTTAATATAGATCAAAATGTTACATTTTGTTCCCTTCTGATCAGAGTACCATACACTGTATGTGAGGATCAATAGTTGTCCTGGTAACCAACGGTGCCGTGGGTTTCTGTAGTTCCTCATGAGTTAAAAAGGACCCCTTTTGTTGCTTCTCTCATTACAGTAGCAGACAGGTTTTATTATTGAAGTGACTTCTGAAGACAGTTGGTGGTATGGATTTTAGTTTAGGCCAATCAGAGTAAAGGGGCTTAGTAACCCTAACACTTTTTTCCCTTCAACTTCAGTAATATCCCACATGTTAATCATCTGCAAGCTAAACTAAGGAACAAACTGTCTTTTACCTGCAGAGCATTTTCACAGGGGATTTTACGAAGACCTTCAACATAAAAGCCCCTTTGCAGCTCCTCCCTCACTCTAAGTCCGGCTGCAGTGCGAGACCCCCGAGATAACAGGTCGACCACCTTTAAAGAAAGAAGATCGTGAGAAAAATAAGCTTTGCAGTCAGTGCAGCAAAAGCCCCACTGACAGTAAAGCTAGAGTGCCAGTAAACTTTAAAAAGCAGTAACTTCTTTTTCAAAAAGCCCCATATTTACCTGCTCATTATAGATCTCCAGCATACTAAAAAAGACCTAAAGCACACATCAAAAAAGATTTAGAATTAAATCATGTTTATTCTCTTTTCTGCTAAACACTACTATATTCCACACTGTCCATTTTCTCTGTCAGCATGGAACATGTATCAGATTTACAGGAAAAGGAGATGAAGACCAACATCTGTGGGTAATATAACCACCATGACAGTAAGTCTAGCCATGTCCTGTTAAATGCCTTACCTGACACTTTCTGTTTTCTTGGTTTTCTCTGATTGCCTCAAACAGTCGATCACATAGTTTAGGAACCAGGCCTTTGTTAGGCCCGTGGCCCACCATTGAGTAACTCTTCCCTGATCCAGTCTGTCCGTATGCGAGCAGTGTGGTGTTGTAGCCCTTTCAAGAGTTGATTTATTAAGCCAATTTATGCCCAGTGACATTATAGGTAACCTAAGAGTGAGAGGTTCTTACCTGCAGGGCGTTCTCCAGTATTCCCACTCCAAGATCCTGGAAAACACTTTGCTAGGATTTCAAAGATTAGCTGCCATTATTCATATGCTCATCTATGCAACCCTGACTTTAAAGGCCTTTTAACCAAAATTTTGCTCAAAATGTTTTTCTCTGTCTGGTAAATATTGGTTGTCTGTCCCACCGGGTCACCTGGGAGCTCACCTGGTCAGCGTATCGTCCCCCTGGCTCTTCAGGAACAAAGAGACCAGTGTGGTCTCTGGTGAAGCCGCTGTGGGACCAGTAGGCATAATCAAAGCAGAAAGAACGTCGGTTGTGGGAGTCACGAGGGTCCTGGATGCTGATGGAGGTTGACACCAGAGAGATAACACAACGGCTGCCTGCATCCCTCTCTCTCTGAAATATAAGAAAAATATGTAAATCTTAAACTCAGACAGGTGGCTTCAGTGATAAACCGAACACCATCCAATTCATCATATGATGACCTTAAATATTCAAGCCTTTAAAACTTTACAATGGTTCTGAAGAAGCAGCTCTGGTAAGATGAGAGTTAAAGTAAACATTTTTTGCAATACGCAAAGTGGTATGTGTGTAGAAAAAAAACAGCAATGCAGTCAGAACAAATTATCCACAGTAAAACATGGTAGTGGCAGCATAATGCTAAGTGAAAGCTCTTCTTTAGCACAGTCGAAGAGCCTGGTCAAAGTGACAGCAAGAGGGGTTGATATAAATGGTAAAAATGGCACCAATATGCAGCGAGACAAACAATGTTTTTTTTATTAAAGGATGTATGTTTTTATTGACGCCTATTAGACCTATAGCAGCGCTTTGTATTTTTGGCAAGATTTTTAAAACAGCTGTTATAACACTGTCCACTAATCGGACCAAGTTTAAGTTAATTCACAAAAACTTGGCAGAAAAAGATTGTGCACATGCAAAGATGGTAAAGACATACTTCAAAGGGACTGCAGCCTGCATCTCATAGAATAAGGCTAAATTCATTCTGCAAACAGTGGAAAATATTTTACATAACCCAACAGCAAAAATAACTTCACTGTATTGTACAAAGACAATTATGAGAAATTACTAATTTATATATATAGCCTATAGTTATCAATGGACCAACAAGTTAGCTTCAATATCCGCTGTTATTAAATGAACAGAAGTGTGTCCATCAAACATATATTCATTTTAAAATGAAATCAGGTCTGGCCTCCAAAATCTCCTAAAAACAGTAGAATATGGTCAAATAGCTCAATCGAACATTTCTAAATCTAATATTCTCAACTTTTATCAAACCTACCTTCTACTTGGATCATTTCTCTGCCTGTCCTGCCTGCTCCCACTGTCACACCTGTTCTGCATTTGCTCATTAGGCTGCTGCCTAATGAGGATTTTTTTCCTTGCCCTTATATCTTATCCTTGTTAGATATTTTATTCTACATGATGCAGAAGAAATTTGTTTTAATATAGTTAAAATACATATCTTAGAATATGTGCCATGAAAGTCTTATCTATGTTTTCATAGCCCATTTCTCAGTTAAATAACATCCTCCTTTACAGTACCTGAAAATAGGGGCTTTAGACACACCTATGCAGGAACATCAATACTGAAGATAGAAACTAAAAGAAAGCACACTGACCTTGTTGAATGGGCGCACTCTAACCGCCACTTTGACGCAGTCCTTCCTGAGCATGTCTGAGGCCTTGGCCCTCATCATGCAGCTGTATCAGACAGGGACAGAGATCAGCTCCCTGCAGCAGAGCATCACAGGCTGTATCAGTTACACAGGAACATGTAGGCAGCCAGGATCACACAGCTTGCATGTGGAGATAAAGTTAAACTGCACACTGTGTTTTATTCTTGATCAGTAATGAACCCATTGGATATTTAATGTAAGAAAACAGTTCTAAATTATATTTACCTTTTGTTTTTCTATTTGTTTTTGTTGTAGAGCAGGCTGGTGCTGGTTTTACTTTCACCTGATCTATCAACATGAATTATAAAAGAGAACACCTACTGTTAGACTAGCGTTTAGGCTTCACATTATAACTCAGTTCAGTTTACTTTCTACCTTTCAGACCAGTTACTTAAACAGATGATTGGATTCACTCATCACTAGGAATATTTGAACTTCTCAAAATTTATAATGTGCTTTATGGAGTAGTTAAGTTCCTGGCTGTATAATTAGCTGTAAATAAGCAAATGTAGTTAGGGGTGTTAAAACCCATTTTAAAACTTTAAAATCGTCCATGTATCACTGAGTTAATCTATATATTTATTACCTTTTATTTTGGACTTGATATAAAGATGAGCCCAAAACTTGCACAAAATGACCAGCAGGTGTCCCCCTTTGTCATGTTCCATTTTATTTCCTGATTTTGCATAACTTTGCAGAAACTCCAGTTTACTTGCTGTATAAAAAAACTTACAGAATGTAAATTTTAGACTAGATTTAAGACATTTTATACCTGAGCACATCTTTATCTTGAGTATTGATTGTAAAGCTTGAAACGTATTAACCTTTGCTAGAAGAGTTGACCAGCCTTGATATTATTAAGCATAGGAGACAAAAGATGGTGAGGCAACATGATAAAATTATTTTAACATTTCTATTGTCTGTGCAGAAATGTGTGTAGCTCTAGCCTTGTATTGAGACAGTTTTTCATCACACATTCACCCAAAACAGCAGGAAGAAAAAAAACAGAAAGGAGATTTTTGTTTTTAAGTTAAGCTGTATTTATCAAAGAGCAGTCATCAAAAATAAGACATTCTACATACATTCATCAGAAAATAGTCTGAATCAGATGCTTTTTGCCATAAATTGCATTAAACAATCTCCGGAGCTTTGTTTACATCTGTTAATTGTGCATCTTTTCTCCTTTACATCTCTCCCAGATCTGCCAACAGCAGCATTTTTCCACACAAAATCTCCCAAAATCTATTGAGAATTTAAGACTTTGGCAAAGGCAATCTGATATGATCATCAAATGCATTCAAGACACTTCAAAATAAACTTAATTCCTTAGGATTTAATTATTAACTTTATTTGGAACATAACAAATGACTATATACAAATCTAGCAGTAGAAATAGATCCCTACTAGTCGATTGCCTTTTTCCTCATGAATAGAAAAACAGGCCTGTTAAAAGTAAACAATAACAAGAAAAAGAAAATCCTTAAAATATCAGACTGCCAATAAAACCTCTTCATGGGATCAGTTTCGTTTTTTTTTTCCCTTAGGGACGCTCAAACCCCCCACACTGATGGCTTTTCTCTGTGCCTTTGGGTGTCCAGAGCTCAAAATCAAGACGCCCGATACAAAATGATCACCTATCAAGTGACATCAAGTTTGCATGAGAAGGAAATGTAAACGGCAAAAATATATCCTCATCACTATTAATCTGCCGTTTTGTCCGACAAATAAAACCCTCCCACAGCTTCCATTATCCTCTCAGCAGAGACCGTCTTCCAGAAGAAGTGCAGCACGATGTGGCATTTTAAGAATCAGAACCATTTTAAGTCCAGGCCGTTCTTTTTTTTTTCGACAGATTTTTGCTTCAAAACTTCCTGTGGCTGCCTGAGGTTCACTGGTTGTTACGACATCTTCAAAGTTTCCTCCTTCTGGTGACGGGCTTTGAGAAAACGGCGTCCCTTATACGTTTGCGGCGAAGGTTCCTAGTGGTGATGGGTGCCTCTCCGTCTGTTATCCTCGTCAGAGCTCGAGGGAGAGGATCCTTTGGACTAGGCAGCGGAGAGATCAGGTCCACCTCTACGTTGGGAACAGGCTCTGAAAGCGCTCTGGGTCTGAGGATGAGGGGGGAATAATAATAATAAAAAATAAAAAAAGGAAATTTTTATTAGCGCTTAATATAGCAGACATTATTTATGTAGTTCCATAATAAATCTTGAAAGCGAAGAAAAAAAAAAGGAAAGCAATTCTTACTTTGCTGTTTTTTTACTTTCTTTTCTGGGTTTGGTGGTTTTCTCCACTTCAGGAAGGTCCTTTTCTGTAGAAACTTTATCCTGAAAGAGAACAAAAACAGACATCATGAGACAGACCACCACCAAGGGACGCAGGAAAATACTGCCTGGTTTTTAACCCTCTACCTGAGCAGGAATATCTTTTACTCTAGTTCTTCTGCGTGTAACTGGTACTTCCAGGTCCTCGCTTGGAGCAGCAAACTCTGCTTTATGAGCTGAAACAGAGAAACGGTACAAGGTTACAAAAGAGGACTGAAACAATCAGATCAAAGGTGATTGAGTATTGAAATAACCTTCAACTAATTTTAGAATCGATTAATTGTAAATGGAGTATAAAGACTAAAATATGTCTTTAGCTGACAGAGCTACCTACTTACAGTAGCAAATATACCAAAATTGTTTAAAAAAAATACATATAAATATTTAGTTTTTAATTTAGGAAATACATTTTTACATCTGTCAATATCCTTTATCCAGAACTCCTCAAGTGGAAATGTTTTGTTTAACCTGGTGTAATTCTGCAAAAAAAATGTTTTAAAGGAATCTTTTCTATCCAGTTATAATAAAAAAATAAATAAAAAAAATAAACAGATCAAGCGATTAGCAAAACAATGCTTAGCTTCAGCCCTTTTTAAAATAATCATGGATGGGTGAAAGAAATGGAGCCGGAGGTCAGATCACCTCTGGTTTGCCGCCGTCTGGAAGGCGAGTAGATAAACGAGTCCTCCCCTGGACTGGACTCTTCTTCTGCAGGTTCAGGCACCAGGCTGTCCGTTTTAGGAGGCTGAGATGAAAGCTCCTTCACTGATGATTTTGTACTCCTCTTCCTGGTTCTCTCTGACTTTATCAAAGCACCACCTGTGTTAAAGACAACAATTCAGATATTCATTTTGGTCTTCATTCTTACACACAACAGGCCTTTGAATCCCTAAACATTTAAACCCAGAGGAACTGGACTGTTAAAAGACATTTCAAAGTTAAAAAGCAGCCTGGTTTGTACCTTCTTGTTTCTCCTCCTCATCCTCGAGTCTCTTGATGAGGGCATCTGCAACAGGGGTTTCAGAGTCCACCTCTAATGGCGAGTCCAGCAGGGGCCGATCCTCCTCAGTGTGGCCCCAAAGCCTACTTCTAGTTGGGCGGCGTGAGTTGGACTGACTAGTGCTTTTGTTAGAATCGGACTTTAGAGGAGATTTGCTTTCTTTCACTTCTATAGCAGCTTCTTGTCGCTTCTTCCTGGTGCTCTGAGGAAGGGACAGAGGAACCAGTGTGACCTATGGATTTCAAATGTGAGTAGAAGATGGATGAACATAATGGATGAACATAATGAACAGATGAAAATTACAACAGAAACAGGATTTCTGAGGATGTCGATGAAAGGTTTTCTTGTGAGGCTGATTTCTTACCTGTGGATACATGTTTAGGGTGTTGCTGCTGGACTGGCGTGTTGCCCTCCCAGGGCTCGGAAGCTGCAATTTTTTCTCCTCTTCTTCTTCAAACACAGCTGGCAGCACTTCTGATCTCATTCTCCTGGAGCTGCGTTTTACAGGAGGGACAACCGGCTTCTCTTTGTCCTCTTCTTTTACTTTCACAGGAGCTGGCTCCACCTCACTGGTGTTCGTCTTTCGGCTGGACCTCCTGGAAGGAGTCGCCTGGGAGGTCCTCTGCTTAGAAGGGGTCTGAGTCTTGGAGCTTCTGCGACTCCTTGTCTCAACAACCTCATCGTCTTGGCTGTCCTCTCTGACCTCCACCTCTGTGGTCGCAGGATTCTCTTTGCTGTCGGTTCTTGCTGCAGCGGCTCTTTGTGATCGTCTGCTTGGGGAAGCCTTCTTGGAGGTTGACACAACTGATATCTCTGTTTCAACCTTTGCAGGCTCCTCCTCAGGAGGCTCTGCATGAGTTTTGCGAGTACTTCTACGAGGTGTGACGGGTTGGATCGCTTTACCTTTCCTAGGCGTACGAGCAGGCGAGATTGGAACAACGCTTCTCGTTTTTTCTATCACTGCTTTTCCGTCTTGCTCTGGCTCGTCTGCCGCCTCTGGGAGCGGAGAGGTGAAAGTGACGTTCCTTCCTCTCGTCATCCTCCGTGTTGGAGTAGAAGGAGCTTTCTTTCTCTGAGAGGCTGTGGTTTGTTTCTCAGTTTGGCTTTCTGAACAAACAAGCTGCTCTGCAGGTTCCTCTTCAACATCTTTATACCTAAGTCGTCTCCTGGTTTTCTCCTCTGTTTCTTCCTCAGTATGTGATGTTTGGAGGTCAAGCTTCCTGTTCTCCGCAGCAAACTCAGTTTCTTCCTGCACTGTTTCAACAGGTCCGTTCCTATCAGGCAGCTGCACTTCACCAGACACTGGTTGCTGATGCTCTTCCTCCTCCTCAACAGCTTCTGTTTCTGCGGCAGACTTTGAATCATTAACAGCAGCTGGAGGTTCTCCTGGAACTGAAACAGAAGCAGATTCTTCATCTTCAGAGAGTCTTCTGATTTCTTCCAATTTGAAATCTCTTTGTTCAGCTGAGTCTCTCGTCTCCAGTGTTTCAGCAGTAATCTCAGTCTGCGGATCAGCTTTGATATTTTCAGCTTCTCCCAGTTCATCATCATCATTTTGATCCATATTTTCTGTCTCTCTCTGTTCTTCTTCTTCTTGTAAAGCCTCATCAATATTATCCGCTTCCACAGGAATGATGTCGGGTTCATCTACAAGGTCTTGATTCTCCAACTCAGGCTGAGCAGGAGGCTCAGCTGCAGGCAGATCACTCCTGACAGCCGACGACTCCTTCCCTCCATCCTCCTCCGTTTCCAGCATTAGTGTGAAGTTGGTTTGAGTTTCAGGCTGCTGCTCCTCGGCCACCATGCCGGTCTGAGCTCCTTCCATCAGGCCTTGCTGTCCTTCCATGAACTCATAGGGGACCAGTAGGGTAGCTGAAGGTTGGAGCTCCATGTATGATGATCTCTGCTCCACGTTTGCGACTGGATCCATCCCTCCCTCCTCCTCACCCAGTCTTACCATCACCACCTCGCCCTCTATGTCCTCCTCTATGATCTGTTAACACATTCAAGATAAACAACTTCGTATGAAGCTGTTATTGGACTTCAATGTGATCTGTGAAGGTTTCATGTCTCCGGTTCTTACCTTCATCTCTGCACCAGGAGTGATCAGAGAGAACTCAGCGGTCTGCTGCTCTGACAGCTCCTGCAGGAAGGGACTGTGTTCCTGCCTCATGAAGGCTGAACTGGGCAGTAGTGGTGGCAGCCTCCCGTTACCCTGAACCTCATCGATTATTTCCACCTCACTACCGGAGTCTTCCTCTTCGTCTTCCTCCTCCTCATCTTCTCCCTCTTCCTCCTCAGCTTGATTAGATGATGACTCCTCCTCCTCCTCCTCAGATGCAGGGCTGGATAATTCTTCACTATCATTCACACTCACCACAGCTAGGAGAGCACAAATAAAACAATTAGGGCATTGAACAGGAATACCAGAAAACTGACAGTGTTTAATTTTCCTTACAGTGAGAGTCGGTGCCTGTTGGTTCTGAGGAGGTGACAGAAATGGTGGATTTCTGTGTTGTGATGATCGGGGGATCTACAGCCGCTGGCTGCTGCTCCTCTTCAACCTCCCCTAAGAGCTCGCTGCAAGAGGATGGCAAATACTGAATCAAAAGCACTAAATGTTTAGCTCATTACTATGCAATTATGTCTTTTAAACAATTAATCTAATGCGGTAAAAGTTCAGGAAAATAACAGTTCCTCTTGGAATAGAATGGAAAGTCACTTTATTGTTCCACAATGAGGAAATTTATGTTAAAGCAGCAAAATGATTATAGAAAAAATGGTCACACAAATATGGACCTTAGAGAAGTGTATAATAGTTAAAAAGTTAAAAAACAAATAAAATACTGTACTATAAAATGATTTAACAATATAAAGCTTTGCACCTGAAGAATAACCAATATACAGCTATGGATATTTTTACAGTAATGGATATTTGAAAATAGCAGCAACATCAGAGATGTTCAAAATGACAGCAGCAGGTTATGTAACTGACTTAAAAACGGTGCAAAATAAGCATGAACTGGAACAGTGGTGGTTAGAGAGGAAAATTATTTACTACATTATAAAGTTAACCTATTGGAGAAAACTAAATGCAGGCAGTGAAACTTATACATTCATTAGTTTATCTAATTTTAGTTTGATGACCTTTGCTTAAAGCTAATGAGAACCAGATTCTAAGTTTATGAAAAATAACAATCCAGCAGTAAAGATCTGAATCTTCACATTAAGGGAAAGCTGTCTGGCTGTGATGGTAGTTCATGAGGAGCTGAATGAACATGAACAAACAATGTTAAAATGTTTGCTTAAGTTCTTTCAGTTATTTAGGGCCCAGTCAAAAAATGTGAACTTTTTCTTGGTAATCCAAAGTTCCAGATAAAAAACAAACAAAAAAAACTTTAAATAAATTTTCATAGTATTCTCCAGAATCTGAGGCACAGGTCCGTTTTTTTTTGGATCCTGAGTGGAGTTTCCACAGGTGGTAATTATGTTTAACCTTAAAGCCTTTAATTCTGGCTTCTGCTAATAAACTTTACCCAGACTTCATTTTCCCACTTCCACTACCAAAGGCAAATAAATGCTTTAATAGCTATTGATCAACATTCTTGAATTAATAAGCATGCATTAATGAGACCAGAACATTAGACTCAGCAACAGAGAAAACATAAGACACCTTTTTAGTAACCTGGGCTTAGTTACAGTTTACTAATTTAATTGTCAGCTGTACTTTCAACAGTTAGTCTATTTTTTTTGCTTTTCATGCACTATTAAAACCTTTCTGAATTTGAAAAGCTGAATTTGGGTTTTTCATTCAGTGGAAGCCATTTAAAGTGACAATAAATATTAAACACTTTAAATATCACTGTATAGGTTTATTTAGAAAAAAATCACAAATTCTTTTTCTATTTTTTAATTGTCATTACACTGTCAAAAGTACAGCGCTACGAAATTCACTCTCTGCATTTAACCCATCCCCATAGAGAACAGAGCAGAGTGGTGGGTTAAGGGTCTTTGCTCAGGGACCCATAGTGGCAGTCTGTGGGAGTGGGTTTCAAACTCACAACCTCAGGACTCCAAGCTCTATGCTCTAACCATTAGGCCGCCACTCCCCACAAATACTATATCCCAGTCTTTTTGAACAGCAATGTCTCAGTTTTATGCGAGGCGTACAGACCTGGGTAAGGACGTGTGGCTCAGTAACGTGCTGTGGATCGTTGAGTCGCTGAAAGACTGCGACGGGTCATCACCAAACAGGTGCTGCTGAACAAACTCTGTCAGATCTAAAGGGAAACAATAACCAGTTCAGTTAACTTTCTACAGAACACACAAGTTCAACACTAGAACACATGTATGGGAAAACAAAGATTAAATTCAGGAAATGAAGATGGTTAATGACATGTCACTCCTCAATATTTATGCATACCTGTTGTCTTCTCCTGATCGTTTGTGGCTTTTCCTTCTTGAGATGGTTTAGGTTGCTCAATGCTGAACTCAGCGGTCTCACACTCAGCATCTGGTTCAGCATCTTTAACTTGCTGCTCCTCATATCTGACCTCTGAGTCCGAGACCTCAGTCACCTGGTTATCAACTGGACCGTGCAAAATTTACCAGAGAATTTGTTAAAGAACTGCAAACCTTTTTTGTGTTCTTTTAGAAAGTGTCTAACCTTTTTGTATATAAAGAAAAGAAATCAGCAGCTCTAAGACAAAACATACCTTCATGGTGAGCAGTTTGTTCCTCCATGTCGAGGCTTACAGTATCGTCTTGTTTGCTCACGGAGGCAGTGTTTAGATCTTCCTCATGTGCCCTCTGACCAGAGGTTTGTTCAATCACCTCCTCACAGCTTTTTGATGCCTTCAAAATCTCCTCTTGCTTCTCTGAAAGGAAGTTAAAGCTCTGCTCTGGAGTCTTTTCTAAACTTTGTTCTGATTCTTTTTCAGTCACAGGCTTGATGTTGAATGTCACCACATCGTCATCGTCATCATCATCCTCTGCGAAAGTTAACCTCTTTGCTCCTTTGGGGTCAACTGATAGAGGAGCATCATAATACTCTAGAGTGGTGTCTACTGACTGAACAGAGGTCTGGCTGGTGTCTAAGTTCACACTGGCATGTGCCTGACTTCCCTCTGCAGCCTCTTCCTGAATGGGTGATGGCTCACTCCCAGAGCACCTAAGTTGTGGTGAGGTAAAACCGCCTTCTGGAGGTAGGAACTTTACACGAGGATGTTGGCCTTCCTCCCCATCTTCCTCTTTAGCAGTTCGTAAAGACCAGCTCTTGTTTGTAGCTTTGGAGCCTCTGCTTAGCTGGCTGATCTCACTTTCTGCTGCCATCTAAACAGAAGCACAAAGACAACATGCAGATTACAAAAAAAGATTCATCCAGAAGGCAAACAATAGATCCGTTAAAGCTGAGCTGCGATGCTCATCATAACTTGCATTTACCCCGTTGGTCCATCGGATCTCCTTCTCGGTTTCAGGAGTCTCGGCTTCTTCAATGAAAGTGATGCGGCTCTCTTTGCTACGCAAAGGGGGGGTGATGGAGCGCCCTGGAGAAGCAGAAGGAGTAGCAACAGGCGTAGGTCTCAGGCTGCTGCGCAGGATGGACTGAGGGGTGAAAGCTGAGAAGACGGGGCCAGAAGCAGCCAAGGCTCGAGCTCGCTGGGAGAAAACAGGCAGACAGTTAGAGGGTAGAGCAATGACTCATTTTTCTTGGATTATCAAACAGTTGGATTGGTTTTAATCAAATTTATAAAACAGCCAGATTTTACTTCATAAAAAAAGTGAATTTTAGGCATTTAATGCCTTTCACAAACTAAATACAGCCAATAGCTTGGAAAAGTACCGTATTTTCACGACCATAAGGCGCACCGTACTAAAAGGCGCACTCTCAGTTATGTGTCCCATTTCT